>NC_049214.1:33284877-33299877 GCF_013347855.1 Anguilla anguilla
ATGGCTCATAGCATGTTTTCTGGGCTATTCGCCCTGAGTTTTAGGGGCCGTGGAATTATTTCACACACTTCAGTGAGGTATTTGCCTGGAAGGAGAAACCAATCAAAGGCTTAACGATCAAGCATGCGAACCAGCCCGTTTCAGTATCAGAATGAGCTAGCCATCAGAGCAAACGACATCCAGGCAGGGAGTTAGTAACATGGACACGTTAAACTGGACAAAACAGAAGCAAATATTTCTTTGACTGCTTTTTTGGATTTTTCCCTGGTTTCCAAGATGAAAATATTCCTAAGGAGTCATAAGAGAATTGGGTGCAGTATTCCCACTGACTCTCCAGGCCTCTTCCAGAACTTTCCTGGAGGTGGATATTTCCAAGGGCTTTGATTGCGGGGACCCTGCGCGTCGTGGGGCTGCTGTGAGGTCACTTCCTGTAAACTGCACACCGGCGGTGGTGGTGGCGGCAGCGGACGGGGCTGGGATGCTGTCCACCTCCACAAGCAGAAGTGCATTTGAACCGAGCCACACCCCATGCAAACATCCAACCACGTGGCACAAAACAGGTAAGGTGTGTGACAGCCATGCGGTTAATGGAGACTGAACTGACAAACCACTTCTACCTACTGGGGGGGAGGGGGAGTGGGGTTTAGAGATTTTAGTGCAGGGTTCCCCTTTAAGGGGGGGGGGGTTGGGGGGAAGGGGGCAGAACTTACTGACCTGAGAGTGATAGATGTAGGACGAGCGAGGGCTACGGACAAAGTCCAAAAAGAAGGCGGCGTCCTGTCAGCGTGGAGGGAGAGAGGGAGGAGGAGAGAGAGAGAGAGGGAGAGGAGCAGAGGGACCCACGAAGAGGTGGAGGAGGAGCAGAGGAGGAGAGGGAGGAGCAGAGGGAGAGGAGTAGAGAGGGAGCGAGGCAGAGGCGGAGGAGGAGAGGGGGAGAGGAGGAAGAGAGTGAGCAAGGAAGAGGGACAGGGGGAGAAGAAGAGGGGGCGGAGCAGAGGCAGAAAAGGACGGCGTTAGAAGAGAGGGCGAGAAAGGAGTGAGGAAGGGGCGGAGGAGTGGGAGAGGAGAAGAGATGAGAGACAGAGCAGAGAAAACTACAGAAAGAATAAAAACCACAGCAGAGACCTGTACACGAGCCCGTGCACACACACACTAATGCACACAGTACACACACACACACACACAGCTACACATGTACACGCACATACATGTATACACGCGCAGGCACAGGTACACACGCACGCACAGGTACGCACGCACACACACACACAGGTACACACGCACGCACAGGTATGCATGCATACACGCACAGGTGCACACACTAAAGTGCACAGGTACGCACGCACACACAGGTACACACGCACGCACAGGTATGCATGCATACACGCACAGGTGCACACACTAAAGTGCACAGGTACGCACATACGCACGCACGCACGCACACACAGGTACACACACTAGCGCACATATAGTGACATACAGACTCACAGACTCACAAATTTCTTAAGAGAACATGGCGTATTCCAATAAGCGGTCTGAAGTTCTGTACAGAGCAAGCTTTTTAGCATCACTTCCTCCAGAGATGGCACCAGCCTAAGAGAAACCTGCATTCTGAAACATCCAATCAGCATCGCCAAAGGGCATGTGACCCTGTGCCAATCTGGCCACACCCTTCCACACCTTTTCGCACACCTACAGGGAAGACGTCCAGCAGAACATCCGAAAGTTTTCAAAACTAAGCTCATTTTTTCCCTCTGGAAAAAAGGGAAAGGCTAGAACCACAACAGAAAGATCAGGCCAGAACCAGGCCAAAACCAGGCCAGAACCAGGCCAGAACCAAGGTGATCTGTGTGTTCAGGTTTAATACAGCATTATATACTGTGCAATTCCTGGACTATAACAGCGCTGGAAGTTAATGAGCAGCATATGGGGTCATCTTCCATAAAACAACAATATAACACAAGACCAAGTTCAAAGCTGCCACGTCATTCGTTGACTTATTAGTGTGATAACTAGCAGATGTACGGGTGCAGTATGGGAAATGTTTTGGGGGGGTCTTGGATGAGAATCACGATGCACCAGCCCCTCCCCTGGTGCCACTCACCTTCCGGGGGCTGTCCACGTAGGTCGTCATGGAGACGGCCACAGAGTCGGTAGGGGGCGCGGCAGGCTTTCCTGTGAACAGCGCGGCCTGCTGCTCCTCCAGACTCCTGCGGGCAGGAAACGCATCATCACCATGAGACAGATACCAGGAAGTAAGCCTTGAGCTATAGCTGCAGACTGCATCAGCATTTGTGTGTACAGCCATTGAGAAATTTAAGCCAGAACAATCGGTCGGGCCATAAACCCACAAACACCAGCCCTCCAGGACGGGAGCTGTGCTCGTTCTGTTCCAGACCAAGAGGAGAGAAACAGTAAGTCACGTCTTTTAGAAACTCCACGAGACAAGAGAATCAAGGCAACTGAAGAACTGATGAAAAATGATGAAAAACTGATCTGCTGTATAAATTCACTGGATTGCTTTGAAGCAAATATTTCTGGTTGTTTTCACCAGTGTGGGTCTCAAAGGTTTCTTAGCCTGCACACTAGCCACATTAAAAAAGTTATTGTGATTCAGAGCAAAGTAACCCTGACAAATATTCAAATTTGATGTGATGATATTAAAGCTGTCTGTCAATGTTTTACCAAGTTACTGACAAAATCAAGTTGATTTGACAGGGAAATATTTTTTAATTTTAGGTCAGTTGTAGGAGGTTGGAACACCACCCTCATCATTATTATTATTATTATTATTATTATCATCATCATTGTGGCTCATTTATATTTTAGCCTCATTGCTGGCACCAGTCACTAGTCCTCTACTTGTGTGACCTCAGCGTGTGCTCCCAGCATACAGTGCCGTCACAGGCTCCAGGCGAGCGAAAGGAGACTCACTTGTGATTGGCCTCCATTTCCAGCAGGGCAGACAGCGCCGATGTTCCCTTCTTGCCTGGAGGGGGCGCTGTGGGCTCAGGAGGGTACACAGCCAGGGGACCAGACACCTGCAGACCCTTTATGGCTGCTCCTTTCTGTACAGGGAGAGAGAGGGGGGGAGAGAGGGGGAGGGGAAGAAAGAGAGGGAGGAAGAGAGAGAGACAGACAGAGAGAGAGAGAGAGAGAGAGAGAGAGAGAGAGCGGGTGAGGGAGGGAAAGGGAGGGAGAGACAGAGAGAGAGAGATGAAGGATAGAGGAGAGAGGTAAAAAACATTAATGGCAGAAAGAGCACATTTTTTATTCCAACTTACAGGCTTCTGATTTTAAGGAGTGAATGATACATAATATATGACAGCAAATTTGCCACAATGCCAGCCCTTTACTAGTGTGAATGACGAGAGGGAGAAAGAGACAGGAGAGGAAGGAGTGAGCTGCGCTTGGCCCCGCCCACCCTCTCCCCGCTGGCTCACCCTGATGATGCGATCGGACCGGTGTCGGCGGCGGATGCGGTTCAGGCCCTCCAGGAAGCGGACGAAGCCGTCGAGCAGGGCCCAGTCCCCCGCCCCCTCGCGCCCCGCCCCCGGGCCGTCCCCGTACACGTCCCAGTGCCCCTCCACCTCCGTCACCCGCCGCGCGCCCCCCGCAGGGAGCAGCAGGAAGCGCGTGCGCCAGAACTTCAGAGACTCGATCAGGCTACGGCGGAGAAAGCATACGCGCGTGAACATGCCTGTGTGCTTCTGTGTGCATGGCGTGCATGTGTGTGTGTGCTTCTGTGTGCATGGCGTGCATGTGTGTGTGTGTTAGTGTGTATGTGTGTGTGTGTGTTAGTGTGTATGCATGTCAGCATGTGCATGTGTGTGTGCGTCTGCGCGTGTGTGTGTATATGCGTGTGTGCATGTCAGCATGTGCATGTGTGTGCATCTGCGCGCGTGTGTGTGTGCGTCTGCGCGTGTGTGTGTATATGCGTGTGTGCATGTCAGCATGTGTGTGTGCGTGTGTGTGTTAGTGTGTATGCGTCCGTGTGTGCATGTCAGCATGTGCATGTGTTAGTGTGTATGCGTGTCAGCATGTGCATGTGTGTGTGTTAGTGTGTATGCGTGTGTGTGTGTGTATGTGTGTATGCGTCTGTGCGTGTGTGTGTGTATATGCGGGAGGCTGCTGCTGTCTGACGGGGGCCCAGGGCTGTACCTGAAGTCCTCGGAGCCGGCGGAGCAGATGTACTGGTCCAGGTAGTTCCACTTGTACTCCTCCAGCCGCTCGTGGCCAAACTCCACCCAGCAGGACATGAAGTGGGCGTCAGAGTGGGGCGGGCACAGACTGTAATTATACTGGATCTGCGCCGACTCATACAGGTACCTGCACGCATACACACACGCACACACACACGCACACACACACGCACGCACGCAAACACGCACACGCAAACACACACGCATTCACACACACGCACACAAACACACACACGCATTCACACACACACATACAGGCAGACAGTCAGTGTGAGTGAATGGTAAGTAAACAGTATGAGTGTACAGTGCTGTTTCAGAGACCAGCGAGCACAAGCTGAAACACCAGCACCAAAGACTGCTGGCCCCTTTGCGTGTCAACCATCAGGCCAACATCACTCCTAATCCATCCTTTGTGTGGTCACGGTTACAGCGTGGTCACAGTTATACTGCAGTCTGGGATATAGAGTTATGTGGTTATGTGGTTATTCTCACTGTGACGGGGCTCACTTGGGCAGGTAGCGGGTGACGGTGCGGTCAGGGTAACAGTGTAGTCACAGTTATACAGTCACAGTTATACTGCAGTCTGGGATATAGAGTACGGTTATGCGGTTATTCTCATTGTGACGAGACTCACTTGGGCAGGTAGCGGGTGACGGTGCGGTCAGGGTAACAGCGCAGTCACAGTTATACAGTCACAGTTATACTGCAGTCTGGGATATAGAGTACGGTTATGTGGTTATTCTCACTGTGACGGGGCTCACTTGGGCAGGTAGCGGGTGACAGTGGGGTCAGGGAAACAGTGTAGTCACAGTTATACTGCAGTCTGGGATATAGAGTATGGTTATGTGGTTATTCTCACTGTGACGGGGCTCACTTGGGCAGGTAGCGGGTGACGGTGCGGTCAGGGTAACAGTGTGGTCACAGTTATACAGTCACAGTTATACTGCACTCTGGGATATAGAGTACGGTTATGTGGTTATTCTCACTGTGACGGGGCTCACTTGGGCAGGTAGCGATTGACAGTGGGGTCAGGGAAACAGTGTAGTCACAGTTATACTGCAGTCTGGGATATAGAGTACGGTTATGTGGTTATTCTCACTGTGACGGGGCTCACTTGGGCAGGTAGCGGGTGACAGTGGGGTCAGGGAAACAGTGTAGTCACAGTTATACTGCAGTCTGGGATATAGAGTACGGTTATGTGGTTATTCTCATTGTGACGGGGCTCACTTGGGCAGGTAGCGGGTGACGGTGCGGTCAGGGTAACAGTGTAGTCACAGTTATACTGCAGTCTGGGATATAGAGTGCGGTTATGTGGTTATTCTCATTGTGACGGGGCTCACTTGGGCAGGTAGCGGGTGACGGTGCGGTCAGGGTAACAGTGCAGTCACAGTTATACAGTCACAGTTATACTGCAGTCTGGGATATAGAGTACCGTTATGTGGTTATTCTCATTGTGACGGGGCTCACTTGGGCAGGTAGCGGGTGACGGTGCGGTCAGGGTAACAGTGTAGTCAGTTATACTGCAGTCTGGGATATAGAGTACGGTTATGTGGTTATTCTCATTGTGACGGGGCTCACTTGGGCAGGTAGCGGGTGACGGTGATGATCTTGTCCTTCAGGCAGACCTTGTGGAAAGTGCGGCCCATGCTGAGCCAGTACACACTCTCCTCCTCCTCGGGCCTGCGCCGCGACACCAGCCCTGAGGTACAGAGAGACACTTCATTTACATAACAGACTCCTCCTCCTCTGTGACACAGCAGCCCTGAGATACAGAGAGATACTTAATTTACATAACAGACTCCTCCTCCTCTGTGACACAGCAGCCCTGAGATACAGAGAGACACTTCATTTACATAACAGACTCCTCCTCCTCTGTGACACAGCAGCCCTGAGATACAGAGAGATACTTAATTTACATAACAGACTCCTCCCCCTCTATGACACATCAGCCCTGAGATACAGAGACACCACATTTACATAACAGACTCCTCCCTCTCTGGAACAACAGCCCTAAGACAGAGAGAGACTTAATTTACATAACAGACTCCTCCTCCTCTGTGACACAGCAGCCCTGAGATACAGAGTGAGATACTTAATTTACATAACAGACTCCTCCTCCTCTGTGACACAGCAGCCCAGAGGTAAAGAGAGAGACTTCATTTGCTAAGACAGAGAGGTGAGGCACCTCTTGAGTACAGAGGGCTGCTGCTGAGGGGCGGGGCCGCAGAGGGCGGAGTCTTCCTGTTGCTGGGCTGGACGATTATCTGGTAGCCCTGCATCAGGCGCTGGCAGATGAACTCCTCAAAAACCTGAGGGGCCGTCATCACTGGACCCTCATCCTCACGCCTGAGAGAGGGGGGAGAGACAAAAAGTGTGTGAGAGAGAGAGACAATATGAGAGAGAAAGAGAGAGAGAGAGAGAGAGAGAGAGAGAGAGAGATAATATGAGAGAGAGAGAGAGACAGGGGAGAGTGAGATAGAGACAGGCAGAGAGAGAGATAATATGAGAGAGAGAGAGACAGGGGAGAGTGAGATAGAGACAGGCAGAGAGAGAGATAATATGAGAGAGAGAGAGAGACAGGGGAGAGTGAGATAGAGACAGGCAGAGAGAGAGATAATATGAGAGAGAGAGAGACAGGGGAGAGTGAGATAGAGACAGGCAGAGAGAGAGATAATATGAGAGAGAGAGAGAGACAGGGGAGAGTGAGATAGAGACAGGCAGAGAGAGAGAGAAAGTGTCAGTGAGAGTGTGAGAGAGAGAAAGTGAGAGAGGAGACGTATACCAAGAAGTATACTGATACATTTCTGGTTATCCACATCATCCCATTACATCGTTATGCAAAAAAACCTGGCGAAATCTACGGCTCGCAAACGGCATCGCAGGACGACTTCTGGACGACACGGCTGGGCACGTTAGCGTGCTAACGTGCTATCGGGCTAGCGTACTGTAGCCCATTGCGTCACTGTGACGAGCGCGCGAGTCTGACAGAGCGGTTTGTGAGTATCGGCGGGGGGCTCCGGGGTGAACCTGTCCAGGTCGGTGTGCGGCAGCAGGTCGTAGCAGCCCTCCGTGTAGTCGTTCTGCAGGGCCTGCCGGTCGGGGAAGTAGTCGGTGGTGAGGGGCAGGCAGGCGGGCGTGGTCAGGGACTTCCAGTCCACCCCCACCGTGCAGCAGAAGCTGGGCACTGTGGGCGGAGCAGACAGCAGCAGGGCTTCAGACGCACACACACACACACACACACGCGCGCACAGGCAGGTACATACACAGAGAACACACACACACACAGGCAGGTACATACATACAGGCATGTACACACACAGAACACACACACACACACAGGCAGGTACAGACACACACACACACACACACACGCACACACAGGCAGGTACACACAAACACACAAACACACACACAGGCAGGTACACGCACATACACACACACGCACAGGCAGGTACACACAGAGAACACACACACACACACACACAGGCAGGTACACACACATACACACACGCGCACAGGCAGGTACGCACACACACACACGTGAACAGGTAGGTGGAGGATAAAAGAGGAGAGGGGAAAACAAGTGATAGGGGATGGTGGAAAATAAGGAAGGAATAAAAACAGGAGAGGAAGAGGAGGAGAGAGAGGGAGAGGAAAAGAATGACAATGGGGGGGCAGGGACACGTTGGATTTTTTTTTTTTTTTTAAAGGACAGTGGAATGGAGGGAAATGACGAGACAAACACAGGGCAGACAGGAACATACAAACAAAAACGAGAGAGAGAGAGAGAGAGGAGAGAAAAAGGTTGCGTGTTACTCATTTTCCTCATTGCCCTTGATGGTGGTGATTGCTTCCAGTGGCACGGGCAGTGCAGAGATCAGATCAACACATGCAAGTGATTAAGAGCTGAAATCAAGGGAATACACATTATCAAGTGAATTACAGCGCAAAATGTGCAGGAAGGGCAGCCAAGGTAACTGTGCATCACACACACACACACACACACACACAACACACATGCTCGCTCACACGCATGCATACATACGCGCACACACACACACACACACGTGCAGTGAGGGTTAAATATACAGGATCATATCAAAGACAGGAAGAGAGAAAGACAGAAAAGGGCAGTGGGGGGAAGAAGGGGTGTGGTTTTAAACCCAGCTCAACTCTAAAGCAGGAACAGCACACGTGCCCAAGACTGGAGCTGGGGACTAAAAGCGTGTTTGATGCTCAAACTCCATTTGCTTACACTGGCTGAGTATATACGCGACATCTACACTGCGTGTTCTTTCACGTTATTTGAGGTTCTCCACAAACACTGAGGAAGCTGACCTCAGGAAAAGCCCCCTCACCAACTAAAGCCCTGGTTTTTCTGGTCCCTCAAAACCCTCTCTGTGCTCAGATTTTCAGGTTTTTATTTATTTCCTTGGATGGGATATGCTGGTGTCCAGATTCCACGGTTAAGTTCAGCATTTACATTCTTTAATTATACATGAAATAAAATGACAGAAACCCCACCAAAGACAACGTGAGAGCGAAGGGAGGAAAGGTGGACAGGAGGAAAGGGAGACATGCCAGCTGAATTATCGGGGTTATTTTCCGGGCCTCCTTCCAGAAGTTTCTTTCCAGTGAAATAAGCTGGGTTACGAAGCGCTGAGGAGATACTGGGGTGCCCCGGCTCACAGCCCCTCCGCAGGGCAGGGAACAGGAAAAGGGGGGATGACAAAAACAAAAGGAAGAGAAAAGAAAAGAAGTGAGATGGGGGGAGTGGCAGAGTGGGAGAGGGGGAGGGAGAGAAACGGAAGATGGAAGCTTAAAAGAGAGTGAGAGAAGAACTGAATTCTCAAAGCCCCAGTCTGACAAAAGCAGTATATTCAGGAGATTGCAGTTTATGGTCTAATTTTGCTTAAATCAACACTGACTGAAGGCAGGTTGGGCTTCTGGGGCACTGAGTCAGTTCTGTTCCAGTAAAGAGACCCTTCCCTTATTAAAGAGCTTCAACAGCTTCCCTGAAACCAAACACCTGGGCTCAAGCTGTGTGTGTGTGTGTGCGTGCGTGTGCGTGCGTGTGCGTGCGTGTGTGTGTGTGTGTGTGTGTGTGTGTGTGTGTGCGTGCGTGCGTGTGCGTGTGTGTGTGTGTGTGCGTGTGTGTATGTGTGCGTGTGTGTGTGTGTGTGTGCGCGTGCGTGTGTGTGCGTGTGTGTATGTGTGCGTGCGTGTATGTGTGTGTGTGTGCGTGTGTGTATGTGTGTGTGTGTGCGTGTGTGTGCGTGTGTGTGTGTGTGTATGTGTGTGTGTGTGTGCGTGTGCGTGTGCGTGTGTGTGTGCGTGTGCGCGTGTGTGTGTGTGCGTGTGTGTATGTGAACACGTGTACAGATTCCATTCTGAACTGTGCAAAGGCACATTTTCACAGTTTCACTCGCTGTTGAGGAACTGTTGCTGCAAAGTGACAACTGAGTGGATAAGTACATATCACGATCAGTCACTCACGCCTCGGGGAGAGAGCGCGTTTTTAGGGACCACACGTATGAAGCACGGGTACTTTTACGGAGAGCAATGAATGGCTGATATTTTGCATACGACCCTGCAGGTAGCATGCCTTTTACGGGACTGCTATGGTGTCTCCTTATGCAAATCAACATGAGCAGACATGCACATTCAATTTAGGAACAATAGCCATTCATCCTCGGATACACCTGGGATATACACAAAATCGACGGACCGCACAATGCATCACGAATCCCATGTTGGCTTTTCATAGGAACTATTATTAGAACAAAAGTAAGAAGAATTTAAGAAGTTTTGTGAATGAGGTCCAATAACTTGCATTTGTACTTTTTCCTAGAAATATTATTCTGCTTAACTGAATATTATTTTCTGTTTTAAATCCTATCAAGTAAATTTTATTACCCAAATGGCAGAAAATTTGGTGCATTGTATGCAAACTTCTCTCAAATCAATATTTATCTTCTTATTTTTAAGGTTAATTTTTTACTGTGCAGTTAAGACTCAAATAAATGTATACACTGCACAAGTGAGCTCTCAAAGAAGCGAATAGAGTGGTGTTGTCATCTCAGTTACTGCAGCTGGATTTGGAAAAATCCTCCAAGCAACAACCTCCCGGGTCACACTGACCAGTGACATCACCTGATTCTTTCAAAATCAAGGAGTGCTTATAAAAGTCCATTCAAACCCATCCACAATCAAGCATTCAAAATGCACTGGCAAAGAAGGCGTACAGTACATCACTGCATCCGGTCTGTTTCTCCTTCAACATACGGCGGGTTAGTGAAATGTGTGCATGGCTTCGGCACACTCACAAGCTCACCCGTGTGTGTGAGAGGGGTTCTGCTGCCGTTCAGGGTGACGTTCAGCATGTAAATAAGCATGTGTGAGAGCTCTGCTAGGGCTGGTGTGTGTGTTCTACAGGGTGACGGTTTCCATGACTTACTCGGGTCTGGGCTACTGGTGGAGGAGTCTTCAAACGAGGAGCCGCGCTTGACTGGGGTTCCTGCAAGATCATCGCCACCACATCATCATCATCTTCATCATTTTCTCAGCTGAACTCATTTTTTCAAAAAATACTGACCCCAAAACAAAACCTAATTTTTAGCACCCAGACTCACTGAGAACAATGACTGCTGATGTGCATGATGTAGTTTGGCTGTTACCTCATGAATAGCAAGGCTGCTGGTTAGCCTTAATGGAGTCCCAACATCTTCACTTAAATGACCCGCTGTATTGCTGCTTACGTCATTCATAAATACAACACACAAAAACCTGCAATAAATCGTTCTACACCTTTCAGCGCTCCTGCCGGTAGGTAAATGATCAGCCTGTGATCAGCCTGTACGGGGTGTATGGATGCCTATGCGGCCTGCGCTGGTCGTAGTGCTCTCTCTCTCCCGTGCCCACATACCGGTGCCGTTACTCTTGGCCGGGCTCTCACTGAACTCATCCGTCCCGGTGTTTGTGTAGAAGCCGCTCTCCCCCATCTGACGCGACGCGGTTCTCCTGAACACACAAAAAAACTGAAATACTACACAAAACAGGAAAATGGGTCCGGGATTGTGTTTGACATCACAAATATGCAGATTCTAACAATGTCTAGGTGTTTTAGGCTGGAGTTTTCCTTTAAGTGCTGAGTAACAAGGAAAACCAGCAGACCCACACAGGACCAGGGTTGGGGAGTATACCTTTAAGACACCAAACATGCATTCTGAAAGCACTTCTCAGAACCTCCATCCACTGAGCTCATCCAATCCAATCTCATTAAAAGCCACTCCCACATGTCCATAAAGCTTTCCCTTAAGCAATTCCCATGTAAAAAAATCCCCCATAGTCCCTCCCATTTCATAAGCCCCTCCCACATAAATAAATCCCACCAAGTCCCTCCCATTTCATAAGCTCCTCCCCCCTCCCTGGTGGCTGACCTGCCAGTGGCCTCGTGATAGGCCAGCTCCAGCAGCTCTGCGGAGGTGTGGGCGGGGTCTCGCTGCTCGTTGCCCTGCAGCTCGGCCATGTTCTGCCGGGTCTGGTGGTGGATCTGGATGGCCTCCCCAGAAGGCCCTGAAACAGAGGGGGCGGAGCCAAAGTGGGCATTTCACTGCGTATAAATGTCTGTATCTGAGCAGCACTCTGGGCACTTAGCAATTTTTTTAAACAAAGCCTGCATGCATGTTGATGAGGTTATGTTTCCACATTTTTGTGCTTTATTTGTGCATGTGTGCATGCATCTGTACATATTAATATGAGAGTTTGCTTATGTATATAAAAACATTTCTGTGAGTATGTGTGTCTATGTGTGTGTGCGTGTGTGTATGCGTGTCTGTATGTGTATGTGAGTGTGTGTACGCATGTGTGTGTGTGCACACGTGTATGTGTGTGTGTATGTACGCATGTGTGTGTGTGAGCATGCATGTACATGTGTGTGTGTGAGCATGCGTGTACATGTGTGTGTGTGTCTGAGTGTGTGAATGCATGTATATGTGTGTGTTTGTGCGTGTGTGTGTGTGTGTGTTTGTGTGTGTGTGCATGCGTGTATATGTGTGTGTGTGTGTGTGTGTGTGTGTGTGTGTGTGTGTGTGTGTGTGTATGTACGCATGTGTGTGTGTGAGCATGCGTGTACATGTGTGTGTGTGTGTCTGAGTGTGTGAATGCATGTATATGTGTGTGTTTGTGCGTGTGTGTGTGTGTGTGTGTGTGTGTCTGAGTGTGTGAATGCATGTATATGTGTGTGTGTGTGTGTGTGTGTGTGAGTGTGTGAATGCATGTATATGTGTGTGTGTGTGTGTGTGTGTGTGTGTGTGTGTGTGTGTGTGTACGCATGTGTGTGTGTTTGTGTGTGTGTGTGTGTGTGTGTGTGTGTGTGCGAGCATGCGTGTACATGTGTGTGTGTGTCTGAGTGTGTGAATGCATGTATATGTACGTGTGTGTGTATATGTGTGTGTATATGTGTGTGTGTGTGTGTGTGCGAGCATGCGTGTACATGTGTGTGTGTGTGTGCGTGTGCGAGCAGCATACTCACTCACCCACGGGGAAGGTGTGCATCCAGCGGCGGCGGTTGGAGGTGAGCTTCATGGGCATGCGGGACGGGGCGAAGGGGTTGATGAGCGCTCTCTGGGGGGTGTACCCGCCCGGGCGCACGTGGAGGGTGGACTCCGCGCTGCCCACCGTGAAGCGGCCCGGGGCACTGGAGTCCCGCTGAGACTCCATCATCTTCTCCAGCAGCTCTGTGAGTGTTACACGCGTTACCCACCGACACCCACACTAACAGACACTCTCAGGTACACCCACACTAACAGACACTCTGTTACACTTTCTCAGGCAATGTTTCATATGAGGCTCGGCTGCTCCAGCAGCAGGTCCAGCTTTAAGGCTGAGACTGTCATGTGTGTCGCAGCGCGTGGCGTGTTGCGCGTCGCGGC
The DNA here is from genome assembly GCF_013347855.1 of Anguilla anguilla. Classification (NCBI taxonomy): domain Eukaryota; kingdom Metazoa; phylum Chordata; class Actinopteri; order Anguilliformes; family Anguillidae; genus Anguilla; species Anguilla anguilla. The sequence goes on from NC_049214.1 coordinate 33,298,013, forward strand.
GTGTCGTGGTGCGTGGCGTGTCGCTAGGCTCCTCCCCTCACCTCGGGTGCTGGTGTACCCCAGGGAGCTGCTGACCTCGTACTGGGCGGGGGGCAGGCGCGGGATCAGCAGGATGTTGGACACCTTGCCCAGGCTGTCGTCCGACGCCAGGCTCCGCTGCTCTTCCGGGCCGGCCGCCGCGCGGGCCGGGGGGGAGGCTCCGCCCCCTGCCCCTCCCCCGCTCACGTCCATCGAGCCCCAGCTCTTCCGCCCGCTGGTCTCTCTCTCCCTCACTGCCCTGAGGGACACGGGCACACAGAGCTGTGCTCTCAGAAAACTGCACTGGTGCTAGTATAAATGAGCAGAGCTAATGTCTGTACATATGCAGCGGTAATGTCTGTACATGTGAACATATGTCTGTACATATGCATTCAGTACATAAGGTTAATGTCTATACATATGTACGTATGTCTACATATACACAGTGGTAATGTCGGTACATATGCAGTGTTAATGTCTGTACATATGCAGTGTAATGTCTGTACATACGCAGTGTTAATGTCTGTACATATTCATTCTGTACATACAGTAGACAGTGTTAATGTCTGTACATATGCACGTATGTCTGTAAATATGCATTCTGTGCATACGATATGCAGATAATGTCTGTATATATGCAGTGGTAATGCCTATATGTATGCTGTTTATAGACAGTGATTATGTCTGTTTTTATGTGTAGTACAAATAGCAGAGCACTGTAACGATGCAGTAATGGCACAAATGTAGAAGCAGTGCAGAAATGTCAGTGTAGACGTGCAGTGTAGATCTACAATGTTAGCAATGTAGACATAAACAGGGCAAACAGCAGCGTGAACAATCAGAACTCAGTCAGACCTCACACTGGTGCAAACACACCCGCACCTGAAATTGGTACTCCTCTGCGTTCGGGAGGGCCCGGGAAGCCTGAAGACCCCCGCATCGTAGGCGTCGTAGTCCACCTGGATGGGCAGGCTGTTCTCAGAGTCCTTCGGGGCTCCCAGGGCTGACAGGGCGAGAGGACACGGCACAGTAAACAAGAGAACAGAAGGACTTACATTCACGTGTGTTTGCGGTTGGCTGTGCGCCATACTTCTAACACTTTATTGATTTCAGACAAAAAAGATCTCACACCCAATCACATTATTCTCCATGACAAATACAAGGTTCAACTTTATTCAAAGGCAACCAATCAGAGCTGACAAATGGAAAAATGTACAATAAATCAGTTTGCTTACCGTGGTCTTTGTTGCTCTTGAATTTTTCTGATAGGACCTTCAAGTTTGACCAGGGAGATAGAGAATTAAGGTTAAATTCAACTGCAAAAGTAAAAAATGCGAGTCTTTGGTACAATAGAATAAAAGAAACTGAGCAAAAGCATTCAAACATAACCAGCACCAAATCATTATTTTAAATATGGAAACTCCTCCGATGACTGGAACAAATCTTACAATGATATGAAAGAACAATTTTATTGTTATTGTGTTATTTCAAAACTATAATTAATCTGAGTAAATTCACTGGTTTCTTAAACGTTGATTTTGTGCTTGTAATGAATAATATACACCACTTTCTTTAAAGCATGTTTTGTGTACATATACCATTGTATTAATGCATATTTTTTTTGCGTAACAACCACATGCTGGATGCTGATTGGTCGGTACCTTGCGACCAGCCAGTTTGATTCGTGGAGTGAAGCAGTTGCAGGAGCCCTGGCTTTTGGACGTGTAGAAACTGTAATCACAGAGACAGACAGAGAGGGGGGTGAAACAAGGCCACACCCCTTTTTCACTACATCACTTCCTTCTTCACGGTCTTCTCATTCCTCATTGGCTATTGCATTGAGACCA
>NC_049214.1:33304877-33452377 GCF_013347855.1 Anguilla anguilla
TTTATAGTTTTTGTTTACGCTATTTTTTTATGGAATTTTTCTCAGGGCTTGTTATGAAGATAACCTGTACTTATTCAGGATTTGTATCTTAGCTGTTAGCCAGGTCTGGCACTGCCGCTCACATAAGTCAGACAGATGGACTTATGTTCTCCTACAGTGTACATCAGTTTCTGCTAAACGACTGTAATGTAATGTAATAAAACAGTCAGCTATGAGACCCTGTCTGGGATCTGCTGCATGAAATAAAAATAGTCTGGAAAGTTCCTCCTTACCCGGGTGTCTTCACTGATGTAGCCGCAGGTCACCTTCTCTCCTTTTACCCACAATTCACTGGTCTGAGCCCTGAGGACAACAATGAGGGTGAAACGCACAGAAAACACTGTTTGTGTTCATATGCACACAAGCAGAAACGCACACACAGACACACATGCAAGGTACACACAACCGCAAAACTACACTTGCACATTCCCATATAGATATGAACCCACACACACACTCATGTGCATACATTTCAACAAACGCATGCATACATGCCACTTGTACATGAATGCATACAAGCAGACACATACCTGCAGACGTGCACATACCTACCCAACACAGACACACAAACGTCTTCACAACTGAGGAAAAAAGCATACCTTATCCCAGCAAACTCTACCTTCTGGGTCACATATGCACAGGTGCTCACCTAAGAGACAAGAAGCTACGCATCAACGAGCAGCAACTACCAGAAAACACTTCAGAAAAGGTTAATGAAAAATAATGAGCATTCCACGTTCTAAGCTGGCAGACACTCTCCCACAAGTAGGTAAGCATGTATACAGGTTTGCATAGTTACGTGTGTGTCATGCGTTACACACACACACACACACACACACACACGCACACCCTCGCTCCCTCACCAAACTCTTCTTCAGTCTCCACATGTCTCCTCGTCCGATATACTGGTCTTTGAAGGTCAGCTCTACAAGGTCCAGAGTCACATCCTAACAGGAGGAGATGGCAAATATACAAGTGTGCCTCCTGTGAGCCAGGGGACAATAAACAGCCCACTGCTGCTGTTACAGGCCATGACTACACGATATCCCAAAAAAAAATCCAACAAGACATCAGCAACAGGCTCAAAAAACAGCCACCAGATTACAGACGAGGACTAAAAAAGTGATCTCACAGAATAGTACTCTAACCTCTGCACTAAATTTAGAATTAAGATAATTTAATTGGTTGTTTCATTTAAACTCGACATCGCTAGCAGCCGCAACTCATCCTTCAGGTACGAACGTAATCTGTGAACATTAAGAATTTGCATTTTGTTTGTGGTTAGCATAGTTAACTTGCATTTGTGCTTCAGTGATGTTGCAACATAAACTCACTGGTCTGGAGTGGCACGCTCATGAAGATCCACAAAAGCTGTGTAGTATAAAGGTTGGGGAACAGGGCTTGTAACACAGAGGTTGCTGGTTTGAATCCCAGCTTGGGCCAACTGCACCACAGCCAAGTTCACCTAAACTCACATATACAGCTGGACACTTCATGAGTAAAATACCCAGCTGTGTACATGGATGGTATGTGAAAATGTAGTCTGAGTCAGCATCAGCTAAATGAATGAATGAATGAATGAATGAATGAATGAATGAGTGAATGAATGAATGAATGAATGAATGAATGAATGAATGAATGAATGAATGAATAAATACTCTCCTGCATGGTAAGTCACTCCGGATAAGAGTGTCCACTAAAGGAATGTACAGTAATGTGAACACGTTTCTCTACCTTGGGATCCACAATGTTGATGAAGACGTCCTGGTAGGCCCGGAGTTTGAAGGCCTGAGCCACTGTCTGGTCCACACTGATGGTCTCTGGGGAAAAAAAAAAACATTACTGGCATTTAGCAGATTCTCTAATCCAGATACACACAAATGTGGTCATTTTAACACAGTAGCCATTTATACAGCTGGATATTTACGAAAGCAATGCAGGATAAGTTCCTTGCACAAGGGTACAACGGTACTGTCCTACCGGGGACCTGAACCTTAAATTTTACAAGTTACCAGCCCAGCTCCAAACCCATTATACTACACTGCCACCCATAAGAGAGAAAAGCCCTACAGAACTTCCTGAGTGAGCAAAAAGAGCTAATCTGAAGGTGATCTGACATGAAAATTCGGCCTATTAATCCTGGGGTGGGCAAGAAGGGCCAAATTCCTGTTCTGATTTTATTTAAACTGTTATTGTGTCCTTGTATTAAACCTTTTGTTGTGGTCTAATCCAGAGCCAATTGGCTATTTTAATTGTTAACTGTTAACTTCAACTAATGGTAATTAATGGGGGGGGGGGGGGGACCTGCATACAATCTGCCCTCGAGGAATAGACTGGAAACCCCTGTTTTAGACCAACTCTTTATATGCCGATATTTATTTGGCTAAGCAAGAAATTTGATTCAAAGTGCTTTACCATCATTGAAAAATAACATCAAGTTCTCAAAATCACAACTTCCGGGTCACGAGCTGAGACCTGCAATATACTGTGCAGAAATGGGAGTAAAACAAACGGTCTACCTTTCTGGAGGTCTTCTTTTAAACTCTTCACCTGCAGCAGGAGGGGACTGAAGGAAAGAGGGAGAGTTTTAAAAAAGAAAGACAGCACGCACATTTCTGCAGAGCATGCAAGGCCAGAGACACTTAAATATGGCCCCTGCTAGTTCCTCTGTAATCAGTGAATGGATTCGATCTGAGACACCAGAGGGCGGAATCTCTGCCCAATGAGTGACACTGATCAATCAATCAATCAATAAATAAATACCATGTTATAAAACCAGCAGTACCACTCGCTTTGAGGGCAAAATTTGAGCATCTAAGGTACACAACACTATTCCGGGAGGGCCGGTGTGTTTGCTGGTTCATCTTCCACCCAATTATTCTGGCTTGATTTTCTAAACGGCTGTATACACCAGCACTAGTTCACTCCTATATTGGACTACAGCAACGCATTTTCAACAAGAATATATGGACAGCTGTAGCTCATGACTTTATCAAAAATTTCAGATCAAATAAATGACTGGACTAATTAATTAATTAATAGCAAAAGCTGCCATGCAATCCCTAAACAGACTGGCCTTCTTTCTGATCTAAGGCATAGACCATAGCGGAGTTCAACTTATTCAGCTTGGCAACCATGTTAATTTCAGCAACAAAAACGAAAATAACCCCTCAAATACACCGTTTTTTGGAGACGATAATGAGAATGAAAGCGAGGCTCTCTGAGCAGACAAAATGGCTGCTGGAGCAGGGACTTGTCTGTTTCCCTCTGCTTTCACACACCCCAAACCACTCACCTGTACTCATCGTTGGGGTGCGCGATCTCAACGATGTCCCCGATCGACACCTGAGGGAACACTTTGGGGTTCACCATAAGCTCATCGTCTAGGAAACAAGAGGATTCAGGACAATCACAAAGGTCAGCCCAACAAACTGTTTAAAATCTATTGCATCTACCGTTAAATATGTTTATGGTGCATTAATATAAATAATACCAGACCAATATATGAGACAAGAGTTTTTTCATCCATACTGTGAAAAATAATGTGTTTGTACAACTGTATGCGGAGGAGTCAAACAGAGCTCATACCTTTTAAACTTTTAATTTTTCAAAACACACTTTTGAGAAGACAAGTGAATTTATCAGAGAACAATGTTTAAACAATGTGACATACTGCATTACATAAGTGAATTCTGGGGCAAAGTTCCCCATCATAGAGATGGCCGAGTTCCCCATCATAAATGAACCCATCGAAATATCGAGGCATTAGTATTTTGGAGACTATCAGTTATGTTGGAACCACATTCAGTCGTCAGTAATTGTATAAAAGTATGGAATAATATCGTTTGAACATAGGGTCAATTTCTTGGCCAGTTTTTTGCGACTGTGTTTTGGGCATCACGCTGGGCTAGTGCAGTAGGCGTGGTGATTTATTTATATAGGCTACAGTATGAAGCATTCTGGTGAAAGTTCATTTGTAAATCGCTAAACACTTTATACGGTAATCAGACATAATCGCGGAGGTCTAATAGAGAGCGTCCACATATTCCCCACTCACCGCTCCCCCCAAAGCCTTTCTTGTGGAGCACCAGTTTGTACGACTTGTTCGTCTTCATAGTGAGGGCTGGCCACGCTGGACAAGCTACAGACAAAATCACATGACGTTTAGAGGTCTGCAGACAAATACTGGGCCTTCTGCAATTCACAACATGCACATCTCCGTTTGGCAAACACAACACACAACACGAAACAAAGTCTGGACTTTTTGTAAACAAGGATAATGACCACAAGCACGGATACACACACAAACTCGCATAAAAAATAATAATAAAATGACCCATTTCTGCAACAACGAATAAAAGGCGGTGTACCTACGGAATGTATACTATACGTCTGCTCCCTGTAACTTAAAAAACAGCAGGCCTAACACTCAACTCTGATACAATTAGCGATACTTACGATAGCTTATACTAATTGCATTCAGATCTTGAGTGTGATGCCCAACAAATTGAGAAAGATATGTTGTCACTAATACGCAACCTAGTAGAGGGGCACACAGATGTTGTTGGCATTTGGGAATGTCACCAGAATTTTAGTACACCATGTATTATATGTTTGGAGATAGCCGCTTTTTAGTGAGCACGCTTACTGTCTTAGCCAACTTTGGATCTTGTGGGCGTGAAAGTAAAATCATGCAACATACCGTTTTTTGTAAGAATGCCCTTCCGTTGCAGCCTGTCTCCAGGGTTGACTTACATTTCCGACAGCATGTTTCTATACTAAAAATTAACGCAATACCTCGATTTTAGCGAGTTTATTTCAGTCTAAATCTACCTTGTTTTGATTGCGTTACATAGTGGTGTTTCATTTTCAAGCGCCGAGTAGAAACAAAAAGCAAGATACCAAATGGTCCGACAGGAGTCTAGGCTATTTGGCTAGTAGCATTGCTGCCACCCACCGACTGGACTTTTTCCAGTACAATGAGCTACTGTTTTTTAAAATGGAATTTGGTAGTGTTCTACTAACAATGTCTGTTGTTACAATAAGACAGGATGCGTCATAATAAACACGTTCGACAAACAAGGTCCACAGTGCAGTAGCACGTACATTATGGAATTTGTTTAAACCTAAAATGACTAGGTTTATTAATTTATTATCAAATTTAATATTTGATAAAATATCTGATAATACGTTTAGATGTGAAGGTTTTCTGAAAGGATGCAGCATTATACTGTATTAAATGTTTCATGCAGTCTTGTCTCCAGGATTTCTTGGGAGCATTACTGCTGGAGAAAACGTTTTTAACCGAAATGTTGGAACCCCTGCATCAATGTTAATATTTTAGAAGTGTTTTTTCCCTCATGTTTGCGTACTGTTCATTTCCTCTCAAAATGTAGAGAAAACCTCATCATATAACAACCATATCCTACTTTGGGCTGACGTAGGCCTAAATTGTTCAGTGCAGGTCGGCGCATGCTTGTTACCGTTACCGGGATTGTTTTCCGTCTTCCCGTGTACCATAACAAACCGGTGGACAGTAGCCTAATGTAAAGCTTAGATTAAAGTGGAAAACGGACATATTCACAGGTTTTTATGGCAGAATTTCAGAATTTTGATACAGAAATGAATAATATGCAATGGAGGTGAATCTGACCCAAATTGCTCTTATCTTGACAACCCTTTAACATGCAGGCTAAACCAATCCACCGCAGCTAGGGGAAACACTGTAACAACAGTGATGCACAATACCATCATAAACAGACCAACATACATAACAGTGGTCTTCAAATAAGTTTAAATGCAGTTGAACACATATCGCCTTTCTTAAAACCATTAATTAAGGCTCCTTTATGTTGACTGACACATTCCGTGTACATGTAGGGGGAATTAACTGAGAATATTCTGCATTCCTTTGAAGGGAATTCTATTTGAAATGAATGAAAGGTAGACATAACCAGAGAAGTAGAAAGACAAAGCAGGAAGTAAACAAATAACAATCAGAAAACGCAATTGTTTTTCTACATTTATTGAAACTGAACTCCGGATTTTATTGAAGCCTTCGGGGCAATGGCGTTTATAGACCTGGAAAGCACATTTGTGGTTCTTTTTTCTGAACAAAAAAAAAAAATATGCTGTGCTTGCACAGAGACTGGAAAGGGCTGTCCGTTATCTTGCCACACATTTAGCTGAGACCTGTGAGAGACAAATGTTCCAACAGAAAAGGCCAAAGCGAGGTCAAACAAATGAGGCGTAATTATCACCCAATACATTAGCTTAGAATGTGAAATTATTTGGTAAACTGAATACTTGTTAATTGTATCCAGGCTACAAAGATATTTTGTTGACAAAATATTTCAAAATTTCCTGGCACATATCAACAGTAAAATATACTTAAAAGTGTTATTAATGTTATATGGTCAAGTTGAGTGCTTCGTAGATTGAGTGGGGTCACTGGACAAAAACATCAGGAAAGACTGTATGATCACAATTTAAAGACCTCTGAGTATACATCTCCAAACAATTTAACAAAAGTAAACAACACAAATATATGGCATTTGGGGTGTTTTTTTGAGGTAACACATAAGTCATACAGCCAAACAACTATGATTACCTGTGCTGATTCTTCCAAAATGACTTTACAGCTAAATCACAAAGTACTACAGCATTTAAGCACAACATTATGCTAATTATCTTACTGATGTACAAATGGGAGTGTAGTCCAGTATGCACACTCTCTTGCCCAGTCTTTCTAAAGGCAGATCAATTTACATGTTTTAGAGACTTTACACAGATGCTGATTTGTTTGACATCATTTCCCAGACATCTCCCAAAGATGTCAGTCCATTATGAGGCGGGGAAAAAAAAACAGGGCAGATCAGCTGGACATTTGTGCTGACAGAAAAACAACAAAGATGCACAAAGTTATGCATTCAACTTGTTTTTTGTGTCCTTTCAACAAATTTTTACAACAAATTTCTATTCACCTTCAGACTAAATCGCAGTTCAACTAAATAGATCAGGACCTAGAACTATTAACTGGAAATCAGATTTACTATCACTTACTTAAATGCCCCAAACCAGATAAAGTGACATATTAACAAACATATTGACATATTAAAAAAAAAAAAAAACTCTTTACTGGTATATTTCCATTAGCAAAAAGGCACCTCAGATCATGAATTTCCACTCTTATAGTTTTTCTTACAGAAAGTGAACAGTCAACAGCTCAACCAAAACAGAATGAAAGGAGCAACTAGAAGGAACTAGCATAACTAGCATAGGCTGCATGCTCTCAGATATTTACCCAAAACGTCAGGCTTCTCATCAGAGCCTTCGCTAATCTCAGCTCTGTCCTGTTTGAGACTTTGGCTTTGACTGCAAGTTGTATAGCATGTTTTCAGTGTTACCGCCTGCCTCCTACACACACACACACACACACACACACACACACACACATGTTCAAAGACAAAGTGGATAAACTACTTGGGGATGGGAGTTGATGGTTCCAGATCAATCAGGAAAACACAGATTTGAATGCCTAAATGTCTCTGGAGGCCACTAGTATTTCACTTCTTTGCCAAACATTCTCGCCTGAAATCAGTCATCAGAGTACAAAAAGCTCTCTGTGTGTGTGGGTCATATGCCCAAGGCCCTCTTTCACTGTTTGAGACATTTAGGGTCTGAAAAAAACAGTGTTTCCAAATTACTGTGGAAGAATCCAGAATAAACACATGCCTGACGTTGCTCAGCTCCGTTTTGTTGTTTTGTCAACGCCCCCCCCCCCCCCCCCCCCCCCCCCCTGTCACACACACGTACATGCTGAATAAATACGAGATCGCTTGGGCCACAGAGAAGGACACTGAAGACAGACAAGAGATTGAGAAAGACGGATATGGACAAAAAGAGAGTGAGAGACAGAGAGATGGAGAAAGGAGAGGGAAACAAAGCGAGAGAGAGAAATGGAGAAAGAAAAAAGAGAAGAAGGGACAGAATGAGAAAACATCCAAGAGGAGTGGCTGATGGTCTAGGCTAAATGTGGGTCAGACAAACCCGGGTCAGGGTTGGTGGGGGTGCTTTTATACCAGGCCAAAGAGAGACCTTGTGGCCGCTCCTGTTGATTCACATTTGCCAACAGCAGAGGTAGGCTTACTATAAGGCTACAGAGAGGATGGAGAGAGAATCATATAAACACTGTGCCCGGGGTGGGAAATCTATAATGTCAGTCTCTTGGTGATCCAACTACTGTGAACATGATAGGGATGCTACAGCCCTCTACACCATCACCTTTCCCCACACTCATCCACCTCCGGGTCCTCCCACTGGGACATCAAGCCTTTCTTTCACCCTTCTGCTCAAAGGAAGTCCAAACCAGTCCAATAATATTCAGAAAAACCCCCTTTCTTGTTAAAGTTCCTTTTTTGGCGTGTAGCAGGGCGGGGGCCAGAAGAGGGGCGGGGTGCTCTTGCATTCCCTTAAAACCAGTCTTAATTCCCTCCTCCTTCTTGTCTTCCCACACGTTTCTCTTCCCGCCCGTCTGTTTTATTAAATGATTATGTGCCTACTTGCCCCTCTTGCCCCGGCCCTTCCTGCCGCCCAGCTTGGCGGGCGCGGGGGGGGAGGGCCCGGAGGCGATGTTGATCTGGCCCTCCTGGAGCTCCTGGCGGGCGGCGGCGGGCATCTGGCTGATCTGCTGCTGCGTCTCCAGGTAGAACATGACGTCGCGCAGCTGCTCCTGCAGCTCGGCGATGCGGCCGTCCTTGTGCTCGCCGCCCTCCTGCGCCCGCCGCTCCTCCTCCCGCAGCTGCGCCTGCAGCTGCGCCTGGTTGGCCCGCAGGCAGCGGTTCAGCTCCTGCTCTTCCTGCAGCTCCTGCGACAGCTTGCTCACCCGCGAGCTCAGCTGAGTGCACCTGGGAGGGAGGGGGGAGAGGAGGGGAGGGAGGAGAGGGAGGGAGACAGAGGAGGGGGGATGAGGGGAGAGGAGGAGAGGGGCAAGGGAGAGAAGAGGGGGAAGGGAGGGAGAGAGAGGAGAGGGGACAAGGAGAAAAGGAAGGGTGGGTGGGAGAGAGGGGGAGGGAGATGAAAAAGAGGGGATGATTGATGGAGGCAGGGGAGGGACAGAAAAGAGAGAGGGAGGGAGAGGAGAGAGGGCGAATGGAGCAATGGAAAAGGAAAAGGAAGGGAGAAGAAAGGAGGGAAGGACAAATAAAAGAAGGGAATGGGGTAAATAATGGCAGGAACGAGGGAGAAAACCAGAAATACCGTACACAGCCAACAACCTGGAACAACCTGGTGCCAATCAGCCAGTGTGTTAACAGGGTGAGCTGGTGACTGAGACGCTGGCCTTTATGCCATCGAGAGCTCGGCTGGAACCGGAACAACACCACAGATCTCTCAGAAGTTATCTGCTGAGCCAGGATAGGCTGGAATACGAGGGGGGGTGAAGCAGAAGGGGAGGAGTCTTACTTCTTATCCATGGACTGCTTCTCCTTGACCAGGTCCCCGAACCGCCGCTCCAGATTATCACATTTCTCGATCGTCTCCTTGAACTTGGCCTTCATGTTGTTGATCTGAGCGGACAAAGGTGCTTAAAAAGGCAGTCTCTCTCCACAGGATAGATAGATTACACATGACGCCTGTTTTACATTTTCCTGTTTACTAATGTCGATAAAGACAATTTATTACTGGATTATTACTATATCATTAAAACGTTGTTGTGTAATAATATTTTTCATAACCTTGCTTTTGTCAGGTCGACCCCCGTTTCAAAAGTACAACTACAACACTCAAAGTACAAAGGCTGTTTACAAACCATTTGAATGTTTCTGATGAAATTCCAGACCAAAAAAAAAGTGACGTACAGGTTCCACTTGAAATAACCAATTTGTGTATGAAACTGTGGAACCCCTTCAGTGGGACTTCTAATGAATGGAAACCAGGAGACTTGCAGCTAAAGAAGTTTTATAAAACTGAATGGAAACCCGGAGACTTGCAGCGGAAGAGGTTTTATAAAATTGGATGGAAACGCTGCATGCCGTTATTCTCACCTCCTCTGCCGTGTCTTTTTCCAAATGTAAGATTTTGTTTTCCCAGTAAATTCTCTGGGAGTCCAGCTGGCTAGTCAGCAAATAAGAGTACTGTGAAGAAAAATGGAAACCGTTTTAGATAATGAAGCAAAAACACACACAAAAAAAAAAACCATTCTTAAAGACCCACTCCACTCAAAAATGTGTTTTTAAGTGTTGTTGTGTTGCTAAGCCATTTTCAGTAGTTTACTGAACAGAGAGCGCCCTACTCCACCATAACTGACTTTTCACTCAAATTTCCATTTCCTGTAAGCCTGAAATAACAATCCACAAAAGTGAAAAAAAGAGAAAAGCAAAAACAAAGACAGGCCAAGACCTCCAGCTGCAGGGCGTCGATCTTCTCCTCCTGACAGGAGTCTCCCTCACACTCGTACTGCACCATCTTACCATCCGTCTTGCTGGCCACCAGCCGGTGCACGTAGTTATCTGGACAGACAGACACACAGAGCACAGGACAAAAACATACACTTCAATATGATCCAAAAATGATTCATATTAATAAGTGTAACCATTGTGTTGTGCATTTACCGATCTTATTTCTACTGTGGAATTACTGTAATATGAGAAATACAGTGACAATAATGATGTGCATTTTTTTGTAATGTAAAAATGAGTTATAACCATTGTAATATTGCTCAATTATATGACCCAGTTAGCACAAATTTTGTTTTGTGTCTACAAGTGTCTTGTGAGGAGTCATCATAATGCATGGTGTAGCCGATGAGGTCATATCCAACTAAATTATTAATAATAATAACAATAATAATAATCAGCACACACAATAAAATAACAAGAATTATGTCATTCAAAAACACATTATTATTGCCATTACATTGCCTATATTACAGTAATTTAGATACAGTGTTTAGATAATACATTGATTATTGTGATACTTTCTGACAATTCTGCGATTTAAAAAAACGTTATGATTGTAATTGCATTGTCAATATTACAAAAATTCAACAAAACAAGAAATCCCCTCCCCTTCCACGTGCCCCGCCCGTACCCCCGGCGTAGTCCCACACGCGGTGGTTGGTCAGCTGCATGGCGTAGGTGTGCTGCGTCTCCTCGAAATGCTTGTAGGCGTGGCGGCTAACGTAGCGCCCACAGCCAATGTGGCCGCAGATCAAACAGATCCACAAGTTCTGGCGGTTTAGGAAAGGACAGAGAGAGGGAGAGAGGGTGGGGGGGGAGGAGAGAGGGAGAGAGGGACAGAGAGGGACAGAAAGAGGGCGAGAATTTGTTTTCCTCAAACACTGTTTTGAGAATCTATCAATCCCCACACTGCAGTCACACACTTCACACAATGTCCCACGAGTGAACCATTCTTCACACAGTGGTCCCTTAGTGTGTCACAAACCGTTTCTGACAACAAAAAACACAACACGAACATTTAAATTGAGAGAAAATGTTGGGGATAAAACAAGGACTCGAGGAGACGCAGGAGTCCGTTACCTCCTGCACGCCACACTCGAAGCATTTGTTCTCCTCCACGGGTTCGGGGGTCTGGCAGTACCTGCACACAGGACACCTGGGGGGGGACGGGGGGAGAGCGGTGAGTGGTCTTATATACGGCTGGACACAGGTCCCTGTCACTACGCACAAAGAGATGGCACTGGTCGTTGTGAGAGCCAGTGGTCATTGTGTATGTGAAGTTTCGCTTGAGTCACATGGTCTGACAGCACAATGGGGGGGGGGGGGGACGTGAACCCCCGCTCACACAGAAAAACAGAGAGAATAGAGAGAAGGCCACAATTACATTTACATCTAGCAGAGGAAGTGAGTAGAAGCAGCACAAACTGCTGAATAGAGCGGGTGAATGAATGTGAGCAGCTGATTGGATCACTGCTGCACTGAATGAGCCAATGAGAGGTGAGGACTGTGGAGCGTGAAGCACACTAATTGTGAATACAATGTGATGCTAGGGGGAGACCGTGTGTGGAGTGTGACAGTATGCACACTCAGTACATAGTGAGTGTACATACAGTATGATTCTGTATGGAGTGTGAGTCTAGAGAGAGATGGTGGATGGTTTGGAGTACAGTGTGTCAGACGTTGGATATGGTGTGGTAGAGGTTGGGCGGTCTGGGGTGTGGTTGCATGGCGGTTTTGGGTGTGGTCAGATGAACGTTAGCTGGGGATGGGGTGGGGTTTGACATAGAGGTTTGGGGTATAGTGTTGGAGAGGTTGGGCGTGGTGTGGTAGAGGTTGGGCGGTCTGGGGTGTGGTTGGGTGGAGGTTTTGGGTCGGATCAGACGGACGTTAGGTGGGGATGGGGTGGGGAGGTTTGGGGTATGGTGTGGTAGAGGTTGGAGGTGGGAGGTGGGGGGTGGGCGGGGCCACTCACGAGGCGTCCTCCCAGCGCTGCAGGCACTGACTGTGGAAGCTGTGGTTGCACAGTGTGGTCAGCACGCCGTTGACCGACTCGTCCATCCGCTCCAGACACACGGTGCACTTGGGCAGCTCCGTCAGGTCCATCACCGGCAGGCTGGCTCCCTGCAGCGGGGAGGGGGCGGGGCGAGGGGCGGGGTCAGACCAGGAAGTGGCACTCAGATTGGCTCAACACACAGAACAATGACATAGTACATAGATTCTATAGTGCCACTAGATACTCCACTTCATTCAAGAAAGTTTCTCCCTACCAGAAATCAAAAAGCCTTTTCCGATTTTCGTAACACAGATTCTACAGACTCACTAAATACAAAGCTCTGTGTTCTTAACACTAAACATTCTGTCTCTTTGCTGCTGAAGCAGAATTATTCCAATTTTGTTAGTCTTCTGAAAATTCATTAAGAGGTTTCACTGAAGCAATACACTGGTAATGGATATTTTGTACTGAGATATAGCATCAAAACCTCCTGTTATCAACTGTTACCTCCAGTAGTTAAAGAGTAGAGAGAAAGGCAGGAACACATGAGTAGAGTATCTGGTTAATGTAAAGAATCTGTGGTGTCAGGCCCCTCCCCTGTCTGCCCGTCTGTACCTCCTCAGACTTGATAACCTCGGCCCTCTCCACGTAGACCAGCTGACAGACCGCGTCCTCGATGGAGTTGAACTGCCGGCCGTTGCAGGCGGTGTAGAAGCCATCAGCGTCGGCCTGTGGAGAGAGGCGGAGGCAATTGCCACACCAGGAGAGTTCTCAGCCAATGGGCTGTGTGCAAAATACCAGGGGAAATAACCTCCAAGCCGTAGCATTAACGCGACTAGACTGCCATTCTTGGCCTGTCACTTCAAAGAAATTCCACTAGGCCGGTGATCAAAAATAAAATGAATAAAAAAGGATGCTGATGTCCTGAGTGAAATTGGTGGTAAACTGGATTAAATGAAGGCAGTGATACTGTATCTTTACACCATTGTTACTTCACTCCAATGCTAAATATTACAAAGGTCACTGTGTTTCAAAATTATTAAAAAATTACCAAAAAAGTGCACATTTCTAAAAAACCTATTCTGGAGACTACCGTCACATGTTAACGACAGCATTTTCACCGTGGGTCCTCATAACACTGTTAAATATAATGTTGATTCAACAAACAAAAAGAGCCCAAACCAGCCTCCAGATAACGTGGCTGCAGGGGTGCACAACCAAGGCACTGCTGAAAGGGCATTGCCTAACAACAAATTTACCTGATGTTCACTGCAGTATTAAACCAATCAATGAGACTCTGGTGCTGATGAGGTGTAGGATCCAGGGTATGTGTAATCAACAGCTGTAGTTGCTCAATGAAGTACTGAATAACAACAAAGGCAGCAGACTCTGCAGCTCCCAAGCACCAGGACTGCAGACCCTCGTATCAGAAGGATCTTGTCCACTCTCACCTGAGCGCTGAACTTGACCAGCACCATGTACTGGTTGGGCGTGGAGTCCCGGATGATCTTCATGTGCTCCATGACGTCGTTGTAGGGCGCCACGAACCTCATGAGGTCGTGGCTGGTCATGGCGGCGGGCACCGTCAGGATGCAAAGCATGGCGCTGCGCCGACCGTCCTCCGTCAGCGATGTCATCTTGCTGCGACGGACACAGGACAGACGTCGGTGTAAAAACGGCAACCCCCAACCCCCCGCCTTCCACTCCCATCGGCTTTGAGTGACGAGATCGAGTTTCCCCTGAGAGGGTAGTGTCATATTCCTCTGGCAGAACTACAGATGCTGGCAGACTGCATGCAGCAGCAAATACAGACCATACTCAGCTCACACACAACAGACCACCACCCTATCAATTCACTTTTCGCTGCCGTTTACATTGTCTGTTTACTGCCAGCGTATACCTAATAGCCCCTTCTCCCCACACGAGTCACAGTCTGCTTTAACACTAACAGATGGCACAGGGAGTCAGCCAAGGGCTTTAAGATGGATGACAGGAATCCAAACCCTCATCGCTAAGGAGATGCACCTCCTCCCCATCCATACTAGCACCAGCAGACCCCGCCCAGTTCCCTGACACCTGGGAATGGCCTGCATTTCAAATACATCTATGTATATGAATATATTTGAAATCTGCATGCATGTACATGAATATCTGCATGTATGGACATTCACATACGCATGCATTTGCCTGTATATATTTTATATTTACTACAAGTTATTCACCCACTTTTTTGCACAGTGTCTGTGCACCACCTGCCAAGCAACCTAAATATACACTCCATTTTGTATATGGTTTATGTTTTTTTGACAGTATTTTGTGCTTCATACAAAGATGACAGTCCACCTGTGCCTGGCACTCACTTGGTCTTGTACAGGTGCATGATGCCGTGGACGATCTCCACCGAGGGGTTCCCGCTGAAGAAGGAGATCTGGTCGGGCAGCTGCTTGGAGGGCGAGTCGGGCAAAGTGACCCCCTCCGTGGCGTCTTTGGCCCCCCTGCTGCCGGGCCGTTCCTCCGAGGGGCTGGGGCTGCCCCGGGACTGGGGGCTGGCCTCCTCCCCTTCGCCCGCGTCCCCGGACTCCGGACCCCCGCTCTTATCTGTTCCCCATTCCACAAAAACACACCCAGTGATGAAACGCACACAAACACATAACTAAACACGAGCTGCACATCTGCACTGCTGGACACATGAAGGGCCTGTGTGTGTACTGACAGTAAAATACCCAGTGTTGATTCAACTCTAAAGGCCAATTCATGGTCCAGATGTAGCATACACGGACCGGACTCCGCTGGGGTCTGCGCGGTCAAAATGATGAAATAGCGGAACTCAGCGTACGTCTGCCTGGGCATGTCCGCGCTAAGCTCAATTTTTGTGACCGCGCGTACCTAGCGTACGTGTACTGGTTCACACAAATCATGGCTTGGTATGAAACTGTTTCACATCGACATGCATTTCATGTGGCACGGGAAACGCGGTGATGCGAAATACACAAAACAGACATGGAGTCGACATTTCAAGAGAGACTGGCAGAAGAGATGAGGAGGTACAGGCACCTATACGATTCATCCCAACGGCATTATAAAGATTTTCAGAAGAACAACAATTCATGGGGAGAAATAAGCACAACGCTGGACAAGGACCCGGCCATGTTGTTTACAGTCTGTAACTTTCGGCAGAAAAGGAAAACAACGCGCAAAGACTGTGGGAAATGTAGGGCTTGGGTATGCGGTGGTACGACTGGACTATGAAAGGGCGAACGACTGCGGACTGTCCGTCCGCACAGCGTATGCGCCCTGTACTCATAGACTATAGCCGCGTTTCCACCAAAAGTACCCGGAACTACTTTTCAAGGAACTAAAAGGTTCCTTCAGCCCATGGTTGTCTGCGTTTCCACCGTGGTCTAAAGTCCCGCGAAGATTAGGCAAATTAGCCCACTGACGTATGAAAAAGCGACGTTGTCGTCGGTCCATCTATGATTTCTTCTGTAACCCCATACTACCACCGAAGTAGCCTACATTATTTTCTAATAACCGGGACAGCCCGGAGGGGTTTATTCCACTTATATACAACGGGTTACCAACAATGACTATATATGGTTACTTTTGTATTGATTGATTTTTATGTAAAAGCCTTAAGAGAGCACATACGATACGAGTCCAGAAGGGACCATGTGTACTCTGTAAGAGCTGATTTAGCACTGAAGATTTTACTGTGCTGGTTTTATTTTCAGAAAAAGATTCTGGCTTCATTTTTTTAAGAGATGTACATGACAGTTCTGGCTCACTTTTATATTGGACCAAAGTAAAGTGTTTTCACCATGACTACGTGGTTTCGTCTGCACGTGTCACCTTAAACTCAACAACCAGTTCAGACCCAGCAGACCAAGAGTTAATTGTGCAGTGAAAATGAAAAGAAGTAGGCCCTGTGGCTTTCCAGGGCAAGGGCCCAGAGACCCTTGGTTTTGGAGTTCTGGATTCTGAACTGAATTCTTACCTGTGCTGTGGTTGAAGGTCTCGATCACCATATCCGTCATAGCCCTGCTCCCGATGTGCTGGTGTAGGACGGCCGTCCGGTCCAGGTCCGACTTTCCACTCAGGGCGACCTTGGCGGACCCCAGGGCCCTCTCTTTGAACTCCTCCTCAGACATGTCTGCGGCTGCGGTTGGGCGCGAGGCGAGACACGGGTTCAGCGTGACGGCACGTGAATCAGAATCGGCAACGTGGAGGCTATGTTTTTAACATCACCTTTTCCCCTCGGACGATCCATTACCCCCTTTCCCGACCGGACGCCCCGCCCACCCCCGCACCTGGCCCCAAAGCCCACATTTTCTACTGTCCTCCTCTGTCCCGATCGCCGCGAGACATTTGATCATTCCCGTGACCCGTCCCTTTGCCACAGGACTTACAAAACACCTGCTATCGCAACAACGCGAGCGGTTGGTTTTGTTTAGTTCTCGCTGTTGCCTTATTGAGTTCGGATAATGGGCTTTGCTGCGTTACACACTTCATTCAGACAAATTTATTCTGGAAACCAGCCGGGAAGCTATAAATACAGCAGGTCAGAGAAACTTATCTTATTTTTCAGAAGAGTACCAAATCTAAATTCTTCAAACTCCCAGCAATGTACTCCAGTTATCTGCTAGGTGGATTACGGTTAGATTTATAAATCAAAAAAGGTCATTTAATGTTCGGACGACAAAGGATCTTTTGTGTCTATTTTATTTTATTTTTTAAATGAATTTCTTTTTGTGAAAGCACATTAAGAAGGGTATTCTCGTTCACTCCATTCCATCAGCAGACTTCTCTGATAATATTAACCATTAGGTTTTTAAACATTTCAGCGCACTTTCATAACTAACTATTAACTTAGCCACACTGATGCATCTTAAATAGATACAGTAAGCACACTGACATCTACCTTGCAGACTATCTACAATAGCCACATAATAAACGTCCAGGTTATGCAACACAGCACTAGCAGTGCTCGCATATGACTTGCATTTTCATTACTCTCGACACTGCATTAGCGTCGTCATGCCTTAACTGTTGGAACTAAATATAAGTTCAAGATAATGTTACCTATAGGTAGCTAAGTTGCAACACATAACTAATTTAACAACCAAAGCTGCTTCTGCAAGAGTCAGATATGATCTAACTAGGTTAACTTGTTTGGCCTATATTTTCATTCGCTAAATAACTAACATGGTCTTAATACATTTTTTTCAAACAATATTCAGGACATGCACTCACCGGTGTACTGGAAACCTTTTGGAAACAGAGACTCGTCCGCAAGCTCCAAACGGATTACAACCAGTGACACACTCATGTGTTAATATTAATATGACGACACCCCAAGCTAGCTACTGTAAAAAAGGAAGGAAAACCAACAAAAGACAAAAACAACAAATGAACGACACCACCCAAGCGAGCTTATTGACAGAAAGGAGGTTGTCTTTTAGGACGCTGAACTAGCAGCTAACCAGCTTTCAGACACCTCATACACCTATAAATACAACCATCAAAACTGTGTAATGCCAGCTAGCTACAATAATAAAGAAAGCGAAAATGACTTCCGGTGCTCACATCATTTACAATTTCAGAATAAAAGACGTGGGTTCAATGTCGGGTACGATTAGAAGTAAACGCAGGCAGAAGAAAACCATCGGCTTCACAGTTTTCAGTGCATGAACATTCTATTGACCAGTCACATTTCAATAACTCTAAGGCATAGAGTTTGCTTTAATTATATAGGCCTAGATGTGGATACATTTTGTTTTCCTTGATGAAAAATGTGAAGCGGTCACTTGTTTTTGATTAGTAACTCGACAGAAAAGACCCATCAATATAATGTATTATGTCAAATTGACACCCTCGTGTTTATCATAACTTCTGCATCTGGGCATTTCATTTTGCCCATGTAAGAAACAATCTTTTGTTTATCAGTTTTGAAGCTCAGTCCATATTACAATTTTGTTTCACCCACTATACCCGATTAGCTGGTGTCACTTTGGGCCGCAAATGCAGCATCTGCACAAAACTACACAGGATTGTCATAGCAACCTTGCAAACACGAGCTTTTATTTTGTAAAATCCATTCAGTATTTAGACAGGAAGTGCTTGTAATTGCGGGTCATTAATTCTGCAGTTTTTATGCAGAGACTTCGGCCGTGGCGTTGGTTGCTTTGTTGCCGGGTGTACGGTATTTGCTGTCATTTTCTTTTCTTGGTTCAAGTTCAAGTTCATGAATTTTAAGTTGTGCTTAACGGCCGATGTTGCTCAAAGCTACAATCGGTACTTCCTTCCTACCCATCGATAAGGAATAACAATGAAAACACGGACAATCGTCGCATTTATATATGAAACATGTAGCCTACTTAATGCTCATAATTTTTTAAAAAATAGGGAAAAATAAACGATATTACAGGGTAGGTTGGTGTTTCCCAGATCATACAAATCACAAGAAATCCATTCCTCCTCATTTTTATTACCAGTGCCATGGAAGAAAACATGGGTAATTTATTATGGTAGTATCACAACATATTTGTAAGGCAGGCCTACATTGTAAAATATTCTAGAATTGAACCCAAACACACAAATGCATGAACAGACACACAAGTGTGAAAAGTGACTTGTGACACACACACACAATAAAAACAGTTTTAAAAAAGTCTGTGTTGTCAGGTTAATGCAAAAAAAAAAAAAAAAACACCAAAGCAGAAGAGGAATTGAATGCAATAACTAAGCACTTAAGATATTTTACAAATAAGCAATGAAAGCCACTTACCACTGTCAAATAAAATAGACTCCAGTGTAATCCACCATGACATAGAGATGCTTCCTATAATTGCACTCTTATCAACTAGAGCTGACTCCGCTATCTTTGTTTCCTTTTTGTAATAATACATCTAAATAGAATACTGCAGCTCTAACATTTTTCATTTGTGCAATATATATGATGCATGTGTGCAATATGAATATGCTCCTGCATTTCCCAGGAATTAATTGCATTAAACCAAAATTCCAATTCTGGAGAAAATGTTATTTACACAATGAATGCAATCCATTTTTGTTTTAATGCTCACTGGCAGCCTGTTTTACATTCAAAGACCAAAGTGCACCATTCACAGAACACAGGACCAGAGCATCAAGAAGCACAATATGCTTTTCTACAATCATCGCAGCTATTTTAACATCATGTCAAATGAAAATGTGCATCTTCTGTGCACAAGCAGTGCTTGCATGCAAGGGGTCAAGAAGTTCTGAGAAAATGACCCAATGAGAACCTGCTTAGGTTACAGTGCTTATGTTTGACTTGCGTTCTCATTTTAACTAAAACTTCTCTCATTTATCCTCATAACGCTTTGGGCTTTCCGTCCTCTCTCATCTCTGGTTTAATCTGGGAAATCCCTTTAAGATTTAGACTTGTTTTCTCACACATTCATAGTGCAGCAATTCTCACTGCTGTATGGGTATTGCCAGACCAAAAACTTTTGTGTGTTCATGTGGGTGATCAGTCACGGTCTGACTCCCAACCCTCAGCCACACTGCTAGCAAGCTAGCAATGACTATTGTCTGGAAGTGGTCCTTTATGTTTTGCATCATTAATTAAGGAGTTGGGCTCATTAAGTAACAACTGTCATATTTTTTGAAGGACCAAAAACTCCTCATCATATTTTGTTGTTTGTGAGAGTTCTCATCCCCCTGGGGGGGGAATAATAACTTGTGTGCTAACAAATCACTGTGGCTGACCACTTTCTGGGTGAATTTCTGGGCCTTTTCAATTTCAATGAGAGCGGCAAAAAAAAGCACATTGCTGGACCCAGTAGGGATTTTTGTTGCTAAGGCAACACAGGTCTGGCCCTCAGCCTCGTGTTCACCCACTCTATGGAAACCTCAGCCCCCAGCGCAGCCCCGCTCCTGTTGAGGCCCGACTGTGCCAACAGGGACTCTGTGCTCCTTCCCCGCCTGCATCCGCCCCAGCGCCTCACTCCGTCTGCGTCGCGTAGCTCTTCTGCTTCTGCGAGCGCAGGAGGGGGGTCTGGGTGTCGACGTCCCGTTTCTCCAGGGCTGTGAGGGTGCGGAGACGCTGCTGGGTCCAGCCGTACAGCAGGCAGTTCAGCCAGCCCTGGGAGGGGGACGTGAAGGCCTGCGGTACACATACACACATGTACACACACACACACACACATACACACGCACACACACACGCACGTGCACGCGCACACACACACATAAACGTACACATACATACACATACAAACACGCATACACATGCCCACACACAGACACACATACATGCACATGCACACACACACAAAAACACATACATACACAAACGTACACATACACACACATGCACAAACACACATGCATGCATACACACAGACACACACACACGCAAAAACTTTAGACCAACTGCTCAGGCCACCCACCAGTTTCAACGCTGTTCAGCCATACCCATTATATTGTGCTCTAGTATTTGTGTCCGTACAGGAGCGGCAGGGCGTTCGTGCCTAGCAGTGAGGCAGAAAGGGAAGGGCCTACCTGCAGCAGGTAAAGGATGACATACAGCAACGGTGCTTCCTGCAGGTTGAACAGGATCAAGACTGCCAGCAGGACCGCTGAGGACAGAGCGCAGACAATGAGCGAGTTGGTAGGGCTCAAATCACAGGCCTTTTGGCCTTACAGCATGCACTGCAATGGCACTTCACCAGGCCAATTACAGCACTGCAATGCACGGGCACTCTACACTGTATAGTAGAGGTCCCCAGCCCTGGTACTGGAAAGCCAAAGGGTCAGCTGGAGTCCCCAGCCCTGGTACTGGAAAGCCAAAGGGTCAGCTGGGCTCCCCAGCCCTGGTACTGGAAAGCCAAAGGGTCAGCTGGGCTCCCCAGCCCTGGTACTGGAAAGCCAAAGGGTCAGCTGGGCTCCCCAGCCCTGGTACTGGAAAGCCAAAGGGTCAGCTGGGCTCCCCAGCCCTGATCCTAGAGAGCAGCAGGGTCTACTGGTTTTCATTGTTACTCAGGACATAACAGACCTATGAAAGCATCTGCTTACACCATTAACTCACCTCAGCTGGTTTCTTGGGCCTGAATTGGTTGCTGATTTTAAGATGAAAACAGAAAACAGCAGACCCTGCAGCTCGGCAGGACATGGGCTGCAGAACCCTGGTCAAAACTTATATCATTTTAGAATTCATTCATGACATCATAAGGAAAATGTATCTAAATTTTGGTCACGCATTTCAGTGAAAAGTGGTCCAACAGAAATTTGGTCAATAATGAGTTACGCCGTCAAGAGCATAATTTTTCCACTCTGGTTACCCAATAGTTAGATGAGATAAAAGGCAACAGGAAGAAAGAAAACGAATCACGCTGCCTGATCGCCAGATCCTCCAATACAGGAGCGCTCGCTGCTCATTGCCCCAAAAGCAGAAAACCCCCCTCTCAATCTGGCGATCCTGCAGCGGGAGGCCGGTGCGGTCAGGCTTGGGGGGCGCTGTACCTGGGAACCAGCAGACCGCGAAGGCGGCGGGGTAAAGCTTCATCTGCCGCCGACGCACTCCCAGGCCCGCCCACCCCCTGGCGTCCAGCAGGCCGTCGGTGGACTCCACGCAGCGCGCGTACACCGAACGCGCCTTCGCCATCAACACCTGGAGGAAGGGCGGCGGGCGTGAATTGCAAATTTAAAAAACCCTTCTGTTTGAAAAGACCCACAGTATAACAAAGGCTGAACTTCTCGTTGGTGATATGCTTTACTACCTCTGTCTTCACCAGGTTAAGCTGGTCCTCCCCGGTCTTTGTTCACTATCATATGTAATTCACTGTCACTTAAGCAACACTGGATACTGAACTGGAGATAGAGCACAAATAGTATGTGCACTAGAAAGAGCAAAGCACTTCACAAATAAAAAGTATTATTATTAGAAGCATACACTTGTGATTTTTTGAATGTTTGAAAATGTTTAAAGAGCAGTCTGCCCCCCTTTCATTTTGCATTTCTTTTTTCAGACAGAGAAATCAGAGGGTAACACAGAAGGTATCAAAGCTCAGAAGGTGTCATGTCCGGGGATCAAACCACTAACCACGCTGGGGGGGGGGGGGGGGGGGGGGGGGGCTATATGGCTCAGGAGGTTGATGCCCAAACAGATTGCACCCATATGCAGAGAGACTTTTGTTATTATACTGTATGATCAAAAGTATTTGGACACCCCTTGGTCTGGGCCTGTTTTTCGTGGTTTGGGCTAGGCCCCTTAGTTTTGGTGAAGGCACTCTTAATGTTACAGCATACAATCACATTCCAGACAATTCTGTGCTTCCCCAACGGTTTGGGGAACGCCATTTCCTGTTTCAGGCAACGCCCTCGGGCACACACCCAGGTGTGGAAGAAAGCCAACTGTGAGGCAAGCCTAACCACTCAAACAGTGCCCGACCTCACCAATGCTCTTCTAGCTAAATGGAAACAAATCCCTGCAGCAATGCTCTAACATCCAGTATAAAGCCTAACCAGAAGAGTAGAGGTTGTTATAGCAGCAAAGAGTGGACCAACTCCATATTAATGCCCATAATTTTCGAAGAGATTTTGGATGTCGGATGTCCACATACTTTTGGCCATGTAGTGTATATTGTTTTGATATTTTGTTCTATTCAATGCTTATTGCCTTTATTCTGTTTAATTTACTTAATCAATACTTTTATTATTTAAGGTGATTTGGGTGCCATGTAAAAAAGCACTCTCCAAATAACATAAGAATAATAGTGATAATAATAATAGTTGTTATTATATGCACATGCAATGGCATTCATGAAGAGAGTTGGTCTGTACAAGTGACTTTTTGAAAAGGGTCATCTTGACTCTGAGCACAAAATAACCCACATAGAACAAAACCTTAAAGTAGTCATGGCAAAAGCAGTGCAGTTCAGAGTATAAACCCACCCACTTTTTGGTTCATCACAAATAATTTATAACTAATCACATCAAATGATTAGAGGAGGCGGGTCTAGGGTGGCGATTCAAACATTAGATGTGACTGCAGAGCAAGGAGGAGGAGGCGAGTGTCAAACACACTTCTGCAAACCACCTCTCTGAAACCATGACTAATGTCTAAGCGACGTGTTCCTGGTGTAGCCAATCACTGCTGCAGTAAGACCAGAGACCTTGACCAATGTCTAAGCTGCTTGTCCCAGGCGTAGCCAATCACTGCTGCAGTAAGACCAGAGACCTTGACCAATGTCTAAGCTGCTTGTCCCTGGCGTAACCAATCACTGCTGCAGTAAGCACTGTTCTCAGACAGTAGGGCCAGAGGGTCTTCAAATCTGCCCGATTGGGTTCTGTGACTCACCAAAATGCCACTCAAACTGACGGCGAAGGTGGAGACGAAGATGACGATGCTGTAGGCGTGGACGTGGTGACAGGGCGTGGCTTCCAGTCTGGCCCTGGAGGGTGAGTACAGCACCCATGTGTGCATCAGGAGACACCTGCAGAGTTAGCCAAATTCACACAGGGTATGGAAATTGTGCAGATCGTTTAATTATTAAGAAATGGCTAGACAACATCCATATAATCATGTAAAATTCAAATCAATAAATTACTTCAAACACTTCCTACATTCCCAAGTGACCAAATTGTATACTTCAGCATACCAAAAGTATAATTTCAAATAGAATGTAATTACACTTCAAGTGTACTAAAGTACAGTATGACATACTTCAAATGTGCTATGGTACACTACAATATACTTTAAGTATAACTGACCACTCTATTTTTCACATAGCTGCCTATAATGTCATAAGGGTATTTTTCCAGTTGTGTAATCTCCCACACTGACTGAATTGTAATGAAATTAACATCCATCCCACCATCAGTTCAAAACAGGAACAATAGTCTCTTACATACAGTTATGATCAACATTACAGAACTACTCTGATCAAGGAGCTGATTACTAATGTTGAATATAATTAATTATTCAGTCATTACAGATGGGGATGTTTCAAATAAATTACCTTTCAACTGAAATTTTAGGTACAGAGAAATTCACAACAAATTGCAAAAAGAGCAAATTAAGTTTCAGAAGAATATTTAGAGTAAGAGTGGCAAAATATATGCTAGGTTGCTTCGTATTCCACTACAAAAAAGTTAGGCATGAGTGCATAACTGTAGATGAAACATTCCTTGATGCACATTCTAATACCAGTATAAAACCAGTATTCCCAGATACGCACGGAACTGAACATTAGAAAATGGCTGCTTTAAAGACTGCTAATGTTCTGTTGGAGAACATTAGCAGTTCTCCCTTTACTGTAGCAGTCAGAACCTATAGCAAGTCACCAAAACCAGTCATTTGTGAAGACGATAACTAGCAGTGGAGCAGGTTAAGGAGGGATGCTGGCTGGCTCCACGCTTGTGCTGTGTTGGGAAGGCAGGCAGTGATGAACATACTCATAAGCCTGGCTCAGGCTCCTGGAACAGCTGTTTGAGTTCCCCACAATGAAGACTGGCACCATAAGCAGCACAGGCAAGACACTGGGGGGACAGGGAGGGACAGAATTCAACAAAGTGAAAAGATGAATAAACAAACAGACGAAACCTTTACTGCCCCAAAGGGATTTTCTGAGTGCACATTCTGGTCTGCACCCCCCCCCCCCCCCAAATCAATAGCAATGAGGTGGCAATCAGCATTGCAGCATGAGCATAATTGGGCTTCCAAATGAGGAGAAAAAGGGGAGACAAACAGCTGAAGAAAATGTTTTTGTTTTTTTTTACAATACAGGATGGGCCATTTGTTGTTAATGAGCTGAATTTGCAGTTATGCGGTTATGCAGCAGCATGTAGTGGGGGGGGGGGGGGGGGGGTTACAGACATGAGCAAAACACAATGGGGGTAAGAGTGGGATAGAGGAGCAGGTTTTCCAGCTGTGTTCAAAATGGCTGTATTCTGCTATTTCTTACCCTGATAACACCAGGGCCATCTTGGTTAATGAGCTAGTCCTCCCAGGGAACTGCAAAAGACAGGAAATCAGCTGCCTGAATCAGCCAATCAATACACAGCCTCATGTGCCAGACCTGTATCTCTGCCACAAGCCTGGTGACATTAGTGTAGTTCAGACCATTAAATCTGCCCAGTTGGTATTAACCTATATATATATATATATATATATATATATATATATATATATATATATATATATAATATATATTTTTTGTAATTAATTTTATTCAGACAGTAGAGAGGGTGTCAGATAGACAAGGTATCA
This sequence comes from Anguilla anguilla, assembly GCF_013347855.1. Taxonomy (NCBI): domain Eukaryota; kingdom Metazoa; phylum Chordata; class Actinopteri; order Anguilliformes; family Anguillidae; genus Anguilla; species Anguilla anguilla. The sequence continues at coordinate 33,330,619 of NC_049214.1, forward strand.
CAGTACAGAATGTGGCCAATGAATTGTGTTCACAGCAAAGTATTTACTGGAAAATAGCTTTTAAGGCTGATTTAATGACGATTTCAGACTGTTGGCCCCATTGAGTCCCATTCGTTTTTGGGTCCCGTGCACTCACCTGCCCTCTAGTGAGTATTATGATGCATTGCAAGGAAAACAAAGTGGAACGGGATTAAGAGGGTGGCACAGCTAGTCTTTAAACAGCTTCTGTCCATGGACAGTGTCATCTTGAGACATTTATCTTCAGCACTTTAAAGTCCCATACGGTTTGATTTACCCCCAAATTGGTTTTAACAAGCTTAAAAAGGTAATTTCAGGTGTTCTGCTGAACTATAAAATAACACAAAAATAGCATTTCCATGCTAAGAAACCATTTAATAAAAAGGCAGATTTCATTTTAAGTTTAACCTTTGTTTTAATTGTCTTTCTCTGCAGACATGACTGAACCTACCACAGTGGACTGGCCAGTCACGTCCCTGCAGCAGTCCTCCTTCAAACGCATGTACAGCACCCAGGTATAGTTGAGGGTGTAAAAAAAGGACGACATGTAAAATATCTGGAAGTGAAAATTAAAAAGATATTTTAGTAAATGGGACGCTTCTTCTCTGCGGTTTTGTCTGCCGCCACCATCTCGCTCACACCTGGCCTGGTCGATATTGCAAGAGGAAGCTGGGGGTCTAAACCGTCTCGATATCCTCCTGATACACTGTAGAAAATGTTTCTTTTTTATTTTTTTTATATAATACAAGTTTCAGCGATGGCAAAAACTTGTCGCAGTGAAAATATTTTCAAAAATAATTTTTTAAAAATTGTCCCACGTTGTGTACGACTCATCATAGTGAATATATTGTTCTTGATGATTAGGACCAGAGAAGCATGTGCCCTACATGGAACAAAAACAAATTTCTGGGTCTTATGAGGATATTCTGCTCATGAAACGGATGTAACATACTTGTTTATACAGTGTACCCATACCACATGGATCAGTCAGGGGCTCCAATGTGAAAGTGTATCGTATCACATACAGCACTGTACATCTACTGAAAAAAACATCATTGAAATAGCACAAGCAACACAGAACAGCGTGAGCAGAGTGAAACCAAAGTAAAAGCATTAGCTGAAAAGGAGGTGGAAACCTTGTCTTATGGAAGCTCGTATCCATCGGCCCGATGGGTCTAACGCCGGGGGGAGGCTCACCTGTTCAACGGCATGCAAGTTATAGCAGGCGGTGCGATTGTCGCAGGTCTGATTTAACAGGACTGCACCGATGAGCCAGGTGAAACACACCAGCAAGTCAGCCAGGCTCAAGAAGAACAGCGCCCTGACCTGAGGGGTAGGAAGCCACCAGTTAAATCAACCGTCTGCTGCCAAAATACTGGGGGTTTTAACCAAGTCCCTGCAGGAAGAGGCGATGGTGCACCAGTAGGGGGCGCTCTTCCCTCTGGAACACATGTAAACCCATTGCTCCAGCACAGAGACTGAGGATACTGTACAGTAGAATAAGGTGAGATGTTAAACTGAGATTCTGGCTGGGGTCATTAAAGATCCCATGGCAATTTTCTTTTTACGATTAAGGGTGTTAACCCTGTGTCTTGGCCAAATTCTCAAAAACACAACTGGCCTCTAAATCATGACCTTTGGTTGTACCTACAACATACAACGAATTACATTCATGGAACAATCTAAATTCCAGCCGGGTTCGACCAGGCCTTGGAAGAATCAAAAACAACCAAATCATCACTTTGCCCAAGGAATAACGGCACAACACTGAGAAGAAACACTTCCTTCACACAGCCTACCTCACACGTGCCAAGCAGATTCTGGAAAAATGCAAACACAATTATGGAGCCGGATCCCACAATGCTGAAAATGGAAATAAAAAAATAGAAAAATTGCAATAAAACACTAATTTTATCAAGGTACATTCATCACAACACCAAGTAATTTTATTATAGTAGTTTTTGCCTTGATTTAATTTTACTTACCTAAGAACGGCCATGGCCAACTGGATCCACAGTACCTATAATACCGCACCAAGACGTGAAATGTTATTTTTAATGTAATATTGAATTCAAAACAAATACATTAATAACAAAAAGATCGTGGTGTAAAAGGTATAAGTAGTTAATTCAACAAAGCGTCAGGACAAACGGTTTTACGCACCAATGAGAAATACAAGAAACGGAGACAAAAACCTAGTTTTTTAAGAAAGGAGTTTGATAGAATAATGATAAAAAATATTTGCTGCAAATGCCATTAGTCATAACAATCGGTATACATTGGCATTTTTGCAGTTATTGCATACTTACAGTTTTTCCATTTTCGAAAATAACCGTGGAGTTGGACAGAGTACTGTTGTAAAACAAGCTCTGCATATCCGAAGATGTGAGAATAGAAGATTCACATCCAGGGGCAATTCCGTTGTTCCTTCTGTGGTTTGTAAACAGTCCGTCTTTGCACTGTAACAATTTTACACCTGGCTGATCATGTGTTTTTTGTTTTTTCCTACGGTACACAGAAACACACTTTTCGCTCCTTTAAAGTTCGTCTGTCTCGCCGTTGAGACCGGATGCGCGAAATTGACAACGCCAATGCAAGCCTTCCTTCGTGCCATACGTGAACAGCAGTCCGCGTGCAGCCGTATGCATAATAGCTTGACCACGCTTTCACTGCTTGGGTAACTTCCCCGCCCACGTAAACTGCATCTGCAAATCGTTTGGTGGGATTTCCCGTAAAATTGTAGCAAGTCACACAATATAGGCCTATCATATAGCAACATCACGAGGCAAATAAAATCAAGTGTGTAATTAGCTATAGCCTAGACCGGCAAGAGAGATGACAGCCAATATCCTAAAAAGCACCACTCACATGTCCCCGTAGACTTAATAGATTGATATAATTAATAAGCGAATATATATTAACTTCCATAATTTAATCAAGACTGTTTATTGAATAAACATGTCATATAACCAAGAAAAAAAAAACATTTTATGTCGAGTTGTATTAAATCGATGGATCTTAAGTTTTAGCCTAATAAAAACACATCTGGTTTTTATTGAATCAAAAAGCCTGAACTGGGTTAGAAGTGAAAACGCACGTGAAACACGTTTTAAAAATCCGTAGAAACGCACTGCTGAAAAAGATTTTAAAGTTAGTCATGTACCTCCTCGCTTGATGCCCAGGGACTGATGCCATTGCAGAAACGACCACGATCTGAGTCAGAAATCGAGAGCAGCCAATTCTCGATAGGGCCGGTGTATAGCCTATGCAGGTTTTTGCTTCCACCAATTCCACAGGCCGAGTTAGCTCTTTAGCTGTGTAGCTATAGGTCAAGGCCAGTTCAGTCGAGATTAGATCACAGAACTGTGTTCCCAGTTGTGTTTATCTCACAAAAATTACTTTAAATGTCAGATCACGTAAATGATTAGGCAAATGAAATACCAGCATGAACGTCCCCCCTTGCCCACCCACTATAAAAACGCTGTAGGCCTGCTTTTCAAAGTATCACTGATTTCAGCTGTTCTTCCTTGCTCATAATAGCAAGAGTTTTAATGCAATACATACTGTAGGCTGCAGTATGAAAGGCTACAGCTCAATGTCTTTTATACATTCAGCATGAAAGGACATACAACTTCATATATCTTAGAAATTCTACATTTAAGAACCTCTGACTTAAAAAAAAATGTTAGAAGTAGATTTGATCAGATGGACCACACGTTCTTAGAGAACATTTTCACATTAAATAGTGATACAGTAGTGTTCAGCCCAGGTCCTGGAGAGCTTCAGGGGTCTGTTGGTTGTTATTCCCACCAATAAACTGTTTTAGCCCTTTGTAGAGTAGTTTATAAGTTGGTTTTTAAGTTTAAGGAGTCATAAGTCAGTGTTCTAGAATTTCATTATTTTCAATTACCAGTAGTGATTGTTACATCAGCATTAGAATGTTCAGTTAAGAACATTCTAATGATGTATTTGTGATCATATGCCTTTGGCTAGTGGCTATCCAGGACCAGGACTGCAGCCCAGCAATAGCACGTTCAAAAACAGTGCATCATGGAACAGTGTCACCATCATGGAAATGCAACACAGAGGACAGACAGGATATGAGCGGGAGATCCCACGTTCCAACTTCCCTGCATTGACTTCCTCAAAATGAATCATCTTGACCCACCCAACAATAACAATTTTTGTTCTGGCTTTGCTCAGATGCATCAAACTCAAACCTCATAGAACTTCAGACGTTGGAGCCCGTCAATGCACGAAAGCAGTGCTTTAACAGGATGAGCCACCCAGCAGCCTCTTTCAATTTTACCGTGGAGGGACACATTTAGGGGGCAGGAAGAATATGGGAGGAAACATGGGAACGTACAGCAGCCACTGAATGAACTGAGTCACTTTCTGAGCAAAGCACACAGCAACGGGGCCGTGGCAGTGGCTTGGTCTGGCCCTAGGGCTTTTCCCCATGGCCCCCCTGCACTGCCTCTGTGGCCCTCTTCCATGAAGAAACACCGCACACTGCTTACCAATGCATGAGAAAACATAGGTATGCCACATTCCTCTACAACAGAACAGGGCTCCTTTCCCAGTCAAGCGTTTGAAGGAAACGGATATATCTAACGTGGCATTTATGACTTGGTCAAAACAGTAACATCACAAGACAGAAACAGTAATGCTCATCAAATTCAGCACAGGAGAAATTTAACAAAAACAAAGCGGCACATACACAGGTCCAGACATTTCTTTTCCCCCCAAAAGGGTTTTTTTATTACAAAATACTCCTTGACATTCCAGTGTGGATTCTGTTTTACTTTCAGTATTTCTGACAAAAAAATGGTACACAGACAAACATTGGCAACCGTTAAAGAGATTGTCAACCATTTTGCGTTCTCTTAAAATGAGTTACGATTAGTCCAGGTGCTCTCCCGTCAAAAAGGTTTTGATCCTGGAATGAGTCGAGGGCGGCAATCCCGTCAGAAAAGGCTTCCAGCACTTAGAGAAACACCAGCTGTTCATAAACACAATCGTCCTCAGTGTTCCACTCCATTTTTCCGTTTATTTTAAAAAATAACCCTACAATTAGAAACGCATAAATTAATATGAAACTGCAGAGTGCACACAATGATTGGGGGGGGGGGGGGGAGAAGAGGGTGGGTTGGGAGGGGCAGAAAGAACCCTTTTAAAGCCCTAGGGGTGGTTGTAAACATCAGCAACTCTGGCCGGTCCCGCACTCTTGACACCTTTTTGAAAGCCTGCACCACACTCATAGACACCGCACAGCAGCCTGTAAGCCTTAGTTACCTGTAAATGGCTTGGCTACATTGTGAAGCTGTTTTTGGTATACATTTAAACACAGAATAAAGAGAAGTGAAAAGAAAACGAGCCTAAATTCTGAAACGATTTAAGGACCTCAGTGCAACCAATGTAATGGTTAATCTGTCTTGCAGGAGACCAGTATTATGCCTGACTTCCTAACAAATCTAACTGCTTTCTCTACACCTACATGGGACTTCAGTGCAAAATGTATTTTGTCCCCTTAAAAAACAGCATTATATATATATATATTTTTTTTTATTTGCATCAGATTTTTTCCCTTATTTGATGTCTACACTTCTAAGTATCCACTGACCGATCTGAACCAATCATTGCGCTTTGCTGTGCGGCACAAAGCCTTTTGATTGGTTCAGACGAGCCGGCTGATTAACAGTTAAACTGTAGCTCCACCCATTACGGAACAGCATTCCCTTGATTCTAACCAAAGGGCACTGGAGTGGCTGCATTTACTTTTTCCAGCCGTTCAAAAACACTTAACAAGTGTTAAGAGTCGTGTGAGTTCACATGCCACTTTCACTAGTGAATTTCTGTGAATTCTACAAAACATTACCCACGTTGCTGTTCTGCCACATTTGAGAAAGGAGGCTGGCAACACTACAAACAACTCAGCAACTTTGCACACAGATGCACCCGAAATATATACTGAGACGCATGTTCCATAGTTTCTCAATGCTGTGATCCAATTTAAACAGGCAGAAATGCAACGAGGAGGAATGGGCACACAAAAAAAAACGAACACTATATGATCATATAAGCGTTCTCCAAACTTTTATGGGTAAAGGTCAGGCTCTAGCCGTGAAAACACCACTTCATCCCAACTTGAACAAGACGGGTATGACACAGCACTTCAGGATACTTTTCCTTTAAATGTCATTGGGTGAAACTCCACTTCTAAAGCCAAAACTGGTTTAAAGAAATCATCACAAAGTTTGCGTGTTGCGTTCAGCCCTGCTGGTGAGCAAGGAGAGGGAACAGTTTTGCCAGCAATTCAAAAATACCTCCTCCTTTTCTGTGTCTTTCTGCGAGGTGGGGGGGGGGGGTTTGAATACATTTAACAGCACGGTCCTTGGGACAGGTCTTCTGGTATGGGTCTTTAACGAATAACTGTACAGGAATCTGGGTGCACCCAATGTCCGCTGCCTCGCTGACAGACAGGAAATGGGAGAGGAGAAAACAGGAAGTGTCCAGAGAAAGTGATCCATTCTTGTTCCCTTTGCGGAGCTTCTGTGGTATTCTTCAGAGAGGACTATGTACAGTTTATCTTTGAGTAGTTATTCTAAAAATGCTCAATAACTAGCTTATCTATTTGTCTATTCACAGGTTTTTTTAGGTACCCGTTCGTTTGGGAGTAAAGGCGGGGTACACCATGCTTCTGTGCAGCGGAAGAACTGTGGATTTCACAGGTGTGTGCATGAGAGAGGGAGAGAGAGAGAGAGGACAAGAGGAAAGCATACAAGAGTGAACACCAGAGAGAGAGAAGGACAGCGAGAGAGAGAGAGAGTGAGAGAGAGGGAGGGAGAGAGAGAGGGAGGGAGGGAGGGAGAGAGAGAGAGAGAGAGTGAATGAATGAGTGAGTGAGAGAGAGAGAGAGAGAGAGAGGGCGAGCGAGAGAGAGACAGAGAGAGAGAGGGAGAGACGGAGAGAGAGAGAGGGAGGGAGGGAGGGAGGGAGGGAGAGAGAGAGAGAGAGAGAGTGAGTGAGTGAGTGAGAGAGAGTGAGAGAGAGAGTGAGAGAGAGAGAGAGAGAGGGCGAGCGAGAGAGAGAGAGGGGGAGAGAGGGAGAGACGGAGAGAGAGAGAGGGAGAGAGGGAGGGAGAGAGAGTGAGAGAGAGAGTGAGAGAGGGAGGGAGAGAGAGTGAGAGAGGGAGGGAGAGAGAGAGGGAGGGAGACGGGCGCTCAGATCTTGAGGCTCCGCAGTGTGTCGGCTCTCTTCCGCAGCAGATCGCCCAGCTCCTGCAGCGAGCGCAGGTAACTGCTCTGCACCTTCTCCATCGCCATCTTAACGAAGCCGCCCTCCTCCTGTCACACACACACACAAAAAAATACAGAAATTAGTAGGAATGCACCACAGATGAGCAGTTTGAAGAACTAGCAAAGGGCGGTACAGGGCAGTACAGTGGGTAGGGAACGGGGTTGCAGTCCAGTGGTTGCAGGTTTGATTCCCAGGCAGGACACTGCTGTTCATAGCAGGGGTGGGACCATGGGACCCACAGTTTCTTAATTGAAGTCTTCTTATTCTTAAAAGATTTTCAAAATGAACATAAAAGCCACAATCCAAATGCACAACAGCACTGAAATCTCATGCCTGTCTACTCAAGAGCAAATATTAGCCTAACAGCTGAATCAACAAATAAATAACCCATTCATCAATAAACCTTATAGTTCTCATTAATGTGCATTTTATGCTGAGCTCCTGTCATACTGGGATGAAGATAGCCTCCCAATGTAGAAAACAATTCTGAATTCATTTTTGAGAACATCTTTGTTTAAATATACTTTTTACTGAATGCGTTTTAATTCTGAAAAGATTTCAATATTGCAACTTTGATATTTTTAGCAAGCAAATTTTCAACACAAATTAACTTTTGGTTATTATTCTATAAACTGTGCTGAGCAGAGCACAATTTCTGAACTCAAACGCATATGAAAAATAATGTTTATTGGAGATTTTCCTTACGTACAACATCTGCGTTTGCAAGTTATAAGACAACTGATACGGACATTTTTAGTTCCACCAAAACAGTAGAGATTTGTAAAAATATTCTGCAGTATATGCCTTTTGGAAGAACAGCTGTTGAACCACAATTCACACGTGGCATGCCAGACTTGGCTTACCCCTCGTTCCTCTTTCACAATTTAAGAAATATTCACACCTGTTCCAACCCAAAATCCTCCCAAAATAAAACACAACCCTTCCAAGCATGGCCAAAACCAGCAGATGAAATAGTAACCATGAGAAAGGATGTGAACGACACACATTTTACTAAGTGTTTCTATTTCTCCTGTTTGATGTAGGATACCACTAATAAAAATACACCACTACTTGACTCAGTGCAGATCAAGAGACTAAAGCTTTTAAAAAGTTTAACGAAGTGGCAAGTTTAGTCACATAAGGCTGAGTATTACTGCTGTCTACACACAGTTGTTTATCACAGCATTGTTGGACTTGGACAGAATGGAACGGAGAGAGGCGGTTGTTTCACGACATTCAAGTCAAGCAGTGATGGTTCTGTGAAATCGTTCACATCCCGAGCCATGAAGCTGAAGCCTTTCTAAGTCAGATAAACAGCAGCGACACTGCAGTTGTACACTACAGCCCCCAGAGGGCAGTGCAACACAGGGAAAACCAAAGCACAGCCTTGCGCTTTCATGCACTGAAGAAACTGAAGAATGAGGTTCCCCAAGCTCAGGAGAATTACATTTTTATAATAATATAAATAATAATAATAATAATTAAAAAAAACAATTCTCTACAAGAAAAATGAGCAGTCAGCCCTCCGTTCGTATTTTTCACTTCGTTCAGAGGGGGAACGCGGAGAGGATTACAGACAGAGAGGCGACCACATTACAGAAACTGCAATGGCGGGAAACTGCAAATCCTGGCAGATTCCAAGCGTTAAGTCAGCCACCCGAAAGCCTGCAACACACGATCACCCCGAACATGACGTTATTTTTTACTGTAAACAAAGTAACTGCAAGGTACAGACAGGCATTTCAAACTGTCTACACTGGGGTGTGTTGCGGAGATCCACTTCAATTATACAAGGCTGGTTGTCTAATTCATAATCGCAACAGTATTAATCAAGTTTAACTGCTAATATTCCGGGAATACATATGAGCTTTAACTGGAGGATTCTGGGTGAAAAGGCAGGATAAGCAAGCTTGTGCATCAGTACAGGTCATTTCCGACAGCCACGGAGGACATTAAACTACCAGGCCATTCGCAATATTTACCATTGTACATTATTTATAGCACTTAATAGCCTGCGTTATCGAGGTCCGATGCAGCTCAGTGTATACAGTCCTTTATGTTTCTTATTTTTAAGATGAGGCCTGGTCCATTCCCAGAAAACAGTCAATCTTTTGAAAGCATTCACCCACTTTGCTTCCTTAGACCCTCATCAGAAAACCTCTCAGCCACAAATTTTATAACAAGAAACTAGGGCTCTGAATTTATGTGGATCTGCCAGATTTTTACCCAGGCATGTTACTGTCTCTTCTTTTAAATCTCATTTCAAAATCCTTTTGACCGTTTCTAACCCCTTTTTTTTAATACCTGTATCAGTGTTTTATTAGGTGCACACTCTTTTTTTACGCATTGGCTTTATTTTATTTATATTATACTTGTGTAGTATGATAAAAAACACTTAACAATATTGTTATTTTTGTGGTTGTTGTTATTATTATTATTATTATTATATTCTACAAAGTTTGCAAACTGAAAGATACTGAAAGGATCCAGGTAAAGTACCTTGCTAAATGAGCGTAAACTGGGATTTCTATTGGCAACATTCTCCTGCTTGTAATCACAATTCAGAGGAGAAATCTTGGTTAATAAAGCAAGCTGTTCAAGGGCAAATAATTCTGTTCAGGAGACAGCTGGCAGACCTAATAGAAATCTCTTTGAGAACCGCAGCTACGTCAATGTTCTGTGACTGCACAATAGAGAATATTCCGGTAACCATGACAACAAGCTGTACCAGACAGCCAAAAAAAGGTTCTCATTGACAGATTCGCACCTTGCTGAAAATAAATTTACATCGGGCATCAAAAATATGATCTCTCGACTTTCCACGGCCTGAAAAAAATGACAATAAAAAAACTTCCCAGCTCAGACTTGAAACATTCTGACAAAATAAATACTCATGAAAGGCCAACCAGAGCCTTTCAAAGAGACAGACACACATACTCTCTACACGTGCACACACACACACACCCCTTCTGTAACTACACACAGACTACAAATACTATATATATGCATACACACAAGTACATAATCTATATATTGCATGCATGCAAGCACGCTCACACACACACACACACACACACACACACACACAACTACTGAAGAGAGAGACACACACACACACAGCCCGACTGAAGACACACATACACAGCTCATACACAACAGCATGCCCGCCTGCAGGGGTGCGTGTGTGTGTTACCTCAGAAAGTGCTTGCCCTTCCAGGGACAGGTCCTCTAATTTCAGTGCAATGAGGCTGGTCTCCAGCCCCTTGATATGGTCCAGGACCTGGGAGAGCAGTGCCTGCAGGCCGCCGGTGTACTCCTGGTACCCACTGAACACCACAGGCTGTGGAGGAGGACAGAAAAGCTGCATTATGAACATGAGACCCTTTCAGCATCGACGGCTTCAATCAGTGACCGGACATAAACCTGTGCCCTTCTGCCCACGCGTAAACTTTATCTGCCACCATCTGCTGCTGTAGGCTGCCTATCTACTACGAGGAAGACACCACTTTCACTATCATCTTTAAAACTGCAGAGTAACTCACACACCCAGAACTACAAACACCATCACCTTTGCAGCTGCAGAAGAACTCAAGCACTCTGTATTACAAACACTACCGTGTTTACAACAGGGGTTAGGAAGCCCTGATCTAGGAAAATAATCGTGGGGGCAATTGGAGGCTAAAGTGTAGGCTCTTGGTGTAGTAATTTACATTAAAACTACAAAACACAAGGCATGTTGTATTATGAATGTTTCCATGGCTACAGGGTATGAGGCGAACCACCACTGTGATAGTAGCCATAGCAATTCTCACCATATATCACAACCTGTAGTGACTTACTGCTTTGTGTGTGTGTGTGTGATTGTAAGTGTGTGTGTACACATACATACGGTACATAGACTCGCACACAGAGGAACACACAATCACACACACACACAATCACACACACACAGCACGGTTAGAACCCTCGCGGTCTGAAGAATAAGCAGGATGGAAGCCGACCGTTTCAGAAAAGCACTGAAAGGGTCTATAGAAGCAGAGAAGGGCTGTGATAAATGCAGAGACCTGGTAGGGCTACTGGGAGGCAATAACTCAGCTTAGCCTCATACTACGACACACTATAACCATGGCAACGTTCAGGATACAACATGGCGTCTCGTGCCTTACCATTTTAAGATGAAACCCGGGTCACTCGAGACCAGCGTGGGACGCGGCAGTGATTCCGCGGCTCTCTCAGTCTTACCGTGGCCGTGTTCGTCTCCTTTTTCTTCTTCTTCTTCTTCTGTAGGCTGGACTTGAGCGGTCGGAGGACTCTAGCGCAGTAGCTGCTCACCCACAGGACCACGCAGACCGTCTGCGGGGAGAGGAAACCGCGCAAGACAACGTCAGGCCGAGGAACGCCACCACGGGCGCCAGCGCGTGAGCAGCCGCGCACCACTCTGTGGCCCTGGGTCAGATAGCTTCCCAAAATACTCCAGCCAGAGTAAAATCCTCTAAAACAAACAGTTTACACCCACAAAAAAAAAGCCATGACCGTGGGGCTTTGGTTAGTAACACGTTTCGAGGATCGGTACGAGCATTTCATATTTTACCATCAGGGGAAGAGTTACTAAATACTCCCAGATCTCTTACTTTGTTAATGGAAACATAGAGGCGACATAGCTCAGGAGGTAAGAGCGGTTGTCTGGCAGTCGGAGGGTTGCCGGTTCGATCCCCGCTCTAGGCATGTCGAAGTGTCCCTGAGCAAGACACCTAACCCCTAACTGCTCTGGTGAATGCGAGGCATCAATTTTAAAGCGCTTTGGATAAAAGCGCTATATAAATGCAGTCCATTTACCATTTAATGTGGCCTGGATTCAATCTACAGTAAATAGGTCTAATAATATGTGAGGATAAAGCAGTGTTTGTATTTAATTTCATAAGTAACGACTCAAAGATGTGCAAAGGTCGTTAGTCACGTCTGGCACTCTGCCTCACACAGGAAGTCCCTCTAGATGAGAACACCAGCCATGAACCTAACGCGATCTGTGACACATCTGAACCAGTGCCAGGGACTCAGGCAAACGTTCATTACCAAGGTCGGGAGGCTGACGTCTGGCAGGCAGCTGGCCACAGACAGCCTGACAGACAGCGTGAAATCTCTCAAGACCGGAGACGGCTCTCACCTCCACCAAGAAGACCAGGTTTTCTAATAAATAAGGCCGCGTCTTACAACGGCCGCCGTTCGCCTCCAAAAGGTCGCCTTTGCATTTACTGAACATCTCTGGGGAGGGAGGGAGGGAGAGAGAGAGAGAGGGGGGGGGCAGGGAGGGAGGGAGGGAGGGAGAGACAGAGAGAGAAAAACATCACAGAGATAAATTAATGGAAACTCGTGCATTGGACTGTAGGTTCAGGGATGAATGGATGTCTTGGCAAAACAAGTCAAGTTGTGTGCGCTTGATCCGATGTTACTTTGTGTTCACGCTAGTGTGAAATGGATTTCTGTAATTGGTACAAGGTCTTGAGACGCCAAATTGCTGGAGCAGCTTTTCTGGAATACCGACAGGAAAGTTCCAGAACACTGCCGGCTAAAGGTGCACGTATGAAAATGTTTCATAACTAGAACTACGACAGACAGGGATCGAATAACAAACATATCTGTATTTAGACTGCTTGCTTTCAGAAAACAGGTAACCCAGACATGATGCTTACTCTTACCTTGTAGCTGTGCTATTAAAGATTTGAAACTGTTCTCTATTTGCGTTTGGATCTCTGACGTATCCTCTGAAAAACAGAAGAACAGAAAGAATAACACAAGTCAATGAATGTTTCTTTTTATTTAAAAAAACCTTCTCTCCCTTTATTTCACAGGGATGGAGGCACACACCTTGACTTCTGCACTCGTTTGACTGAAAATTTTCCTAATCTCTACCTCCCACAGATTTGGCATACTATGTTAAGTGAACTTTTTTTTTAACAGGTTGCTTTGGCTATGCACCTTCGGTTTGCACTTATTGTACATCGCTTTGACTAAGAGCATCTGCCAAATAAATGTAATGGAATGTAATGGCTAAAAGCATCTGTCAAATTACTAAAACTGCAAAATTGTTTACTGTTCAATTTGCATATTTTAAATGACTATGCACACCTTCCCTCCCCTTCACTCCTCCCCTCCATCCCCCCAGTCTGCTCACCCAGGGAGGCGGAGTCGAGCTCCTGCAGGTGGGCGGAAAGCCGGAAGGCGGAGGCCTGGCATTGGCAGCAGCCGCTGGAGAGGGCGGGGCCTAGGCGTGTAGAGGGCGGGCCCAGTAACGGGTACTGTGGGGGGGGGGGGGATCCAGGTGACATCAGTGATGTCAAAAACACACCCTGGGCTCCCACACAAATCATATCTGTATTCTCTCCATGACTGTGCAGCGATGTTTTCCAAAGAAAATGGATTTAATTTAGTATTCATTTGATAGGGACACAAACCTATTTGTGGTAGAAACAAGTCATAATTCAATGCACTGTGCCATAGTAAACACTAATTTGTGAGTCTTGTCCCTCAAAAGGCTTTTAAAAAATGGATACATTTAACATAAAACAGTAAGTGATATAGGCTACTTTCACCTACAGGGCGGAACGACATTTTGAGGCACTTTTCGGGGGGGGGGGGGGGGGGGGGGGGGGGTAATTTGTGTCACATCATGTTAACTACATCCAGGGCACTCAAAGCTCTAATTGCACACTATCCACGGACATTCAAACAGGGCTGGTTAAACGTGTGAGTCTGGTACACACGTGGCACTAGTTACATGTAGCTGTTTGGACAACTAGGTTCCACTGCAACTGCATGTTGCGTAACGTTTCCATAATGGGTGGGACACAGAAAGATGTTCTCGCGCAATAACACTTCAATTGGCACACCAAGAAAAATAATTTGCTCCTTTTTATTATAAGACGTTTTTTTTTAAATTTCATTTTTTTCTAGCTGCATTTAATTTTTTTTCTAGTTTTTTAACCGCAACAGTCTGACCTGCCGGTTAATCAAACTGGCTGACCGCTCAGCTGAGCAGGCCGTCAAAGGTTTACATTGTTTGTGGGCTCAGAAGGTTTGAGGGGCCACCGTTTGAGGGTAGGACCGGAGCCAGGCTGGGGGTGCGGGGGTTACCTGGACACCCCTCTCAGTGAACTGCTCCGCGTCCTTCAGCGCGGCGTCCAGCTGAGCCAGCAGGGGGCGCAACGTGTCGGGTTTCACCGCCACGCCGTTCTCCGCCACCTTCTCAGAGTTGCGGGGCGCAGCGGAGGCGTGGCCGAGCAGGGCCAGGGAGCCAATGAGCCGCAGCGTCAGGGACCGCACCCTCAGCCACAGAGACTCCTCCTCCAATGACTGCCTCCTCTGTTCCTCAGAGAGCTGCCTGGAAAGTGAGGCACACAAACACATGCATACACACACACACGCACACGCATACACACACACACACACACGCACACGCACACGCATACACACACACACACACACGCACACGCACACGCATACACACACACACACACACGCATACACACGCACACGCACACGCACACACACGCACACACGCATACACACACACACGCACACACACACGCACACACACACGCACGCACGCACACACGCACGCACACACGCACACACGCACACACATATTTTTATTCATAAATATAGCATATAAGAACACCTGGATTTACTCTGTGGGATTGCTTGCCCACAACACAAAGTATATTTCTGATCAAACGCTCGATTTGCTTCCCACTACCTGTGGAGGAGTGATGAAACTACAGTACCCATAGTGCTTGGCAGAGACTCTGTTGCCAGGCCTCACACAGAGAGATAAGCGGGGGAAGGCCCTACCTGTCTTTGGGGTCCCAGCAGGTGAACACACTCAGGTCCCGGTTGTCCCTCATATCCGCCCACAGGATGTCCTCCTCCTCAGGACACAGACCCATGGACCTCACGTTGTCCTCCAGAGAGGACGATCTGAGAGGGGCCAGGGCAGTGGCAGTGAGACAGATAGACAGACAGACAGACAGGATCAATAAGTGGAGTGTCTTTCCACAGGTTCACTGCTGAGAATTATAGGCCTAGGCCAGAGAATGCATCAGGATGTGAGTGTCACTGTTGTATGTGATGTGCACAAGTGAGAGGGTCCTTTTGCCTGTGGATTTGTCACTATGTGAAACTGTCACTGTGGTGTGTAAAAGTGTCCTGCCCTGTGTAAAAGTGTACAGATCTGACATCACTGCTGCAGCGTGAGCACGCCCGGACCGGCCCCGGGCCCCGGGGTCGCGCGGCGGCACTCACACGTCCGCGTCCGTGAAGAGGTCGAGCAGCATCCTCTCGGTGCGCACCTGGGCGAAGTGCAGCGAGCGGTTCAGCCGCGTCCGGAAGGCGATGAACTCGGGGATCTTCTCGAAGGCGCCGTACTTGTACGCCTGGATGATGTACTCTGAGGTCTGGAAACGAGAGCGCAGCTCCGCTCAGAACACGGGAGACAAAGCAGGTAAAAAAAAAAAAAAAAAAACCCCCCCCAAAAAAACACAGAGCCGCCGTTTGAAGCGCTGATCAGAAAAACATGAACTCAAGGGCCTGGAACTCAGAGAGCTACTTAAAATCAGCAGCGCGCTCACAAAGGGGCGCTGCACACAAGGCCTTTCTGATCCTTCAAAGAAAGACACTTCAAAGGAAAAGGCTTTCATCAAATGTTAGCTTGAAGCTAAAAACAGAAAACAACACTTGAGCGGACAACATTGTTAGAGCGGTTTTTTTGAAAACGGTATGAATATAAAAGACTCCTTTGCTTAATCATCGTCTGAGAGGGTGAAGCGCTCAGGACCAGGCTGAAGAGATGATTACACAGCGTGCTCCTGAAGAGGAGACGAGGCTTCAGGAGGAGCGCTTACATCTTTCTGGTTGGAGTGGAAAAACCTGAGGGAGAAGTTACAGGACTGGGAAGCAGCAGCGAAGTGACCCAGGGACTCTGCATAGCGGGTCAACAGGAAGCTGGCCCCGCCCGGAGAGAGAGAGAGACAGGAAGAGACACAGGTGAGCGACAGGCACTTCCCCCTCCCACCATTTTGAGCGCAACTGTTGTGCAGGTAACATTTCTTACTAATATCAAGGTGTAATCCTAGCAGTTATTGTTCGGATAAATACATATTTTTTGGGTCTGTAAATTTACAACAGAAAATAGCTCAATTTAATCTTCTGGTGAAGACGACTCCAATCAGTATTTGACCCAAGACAAATTTTCAGTTTAGTAGATGCTTTGTAGCCAAACAGGCTCATGGTAAGCACGTTTCATTTAGCATGGCTAAAAAAGCACCACCAGGTCACCAGACCTGGTTTGTCTAGCAATGGTGTGTCCCCCGGGTGCCCCCGTCCTGCCCCCCCCCACCCCCCGCCCCTCACCCGATGGTGTCGTGCTGCACGTGCTTGGCGTCCAGGCTGCAGTACAGGTCCACCACGGGTTCGAAGGCGCCCAGGCCGCAGAAGAGCAGGATGAGGAGCAGCTTGAACTGGGCGCTGGAGGAGCTGTGGGTCAGGCCCTCCTCCAGCAGGCCCAGCCCCTGCCACAGCTGGCCCTCGTCCCCTGCACGCGATCACAAAGACCCAGAAGCG
Organism: Anguilla anguilla; assembly: GCF_013347855.1. Taxonomy (NCBI): domain Eukaryota; kingdom Metazoa; phylum Chordata; class Actinopteri; order Anguilliformes; family Anguillidae; genus Anguilla; species Anguilla anguilla. Next base: position 33,347,551 of record NC_049214.1, read on the forward strand.
CTCTTTAAGGGGGTGTTCTAATGCAGAAATGTTCAGCTCTCCTGGATTTTCCCGATGTCTTTAATCTCCACCATTTCCAGATTTTTACTGCCTTTGTTTTTTTGCAAAACTGGGTCTTGTCGGGAAGTATAATATTATACCCTCAGTAGGATTCAATTCCAGTTAAAATCGGCTGATTTGGGAAATTACATTTCACTGACTGGAAATGCTATTCTGCCCCTGAAAAATTCCCAATCGAACACTGTGGGCTATTTTTCCATTTTTGATAATGAAAATTAACACAAGCCAAAATGCAGGCTGTAGAAAATGACACGTGTTCGTGTGAGCTGCTCAGTCTCCCAGCGCTGATCCTGGGTTAGTGCCCTTACACCATTCAGAATGGCTGGGTTTAAAATTAGGGCTCAATCACTGACCCTGGATCAGCTGAAGGAGTGGCTTACCACAGACTGTGTAGACACTTTAGGCTTTGAGCCTTTTGTGAGAAGTTCTTGCGTGTGCGTGCGTATGTGTGTGTGTTCGAGAGAGAGGGAGAGCAAGAGAGAGAATGAGAGAAAAGGAGTGAGAGTGCGATAGAGAGCAAGTGAGAGTGAGAGACGAAGAGAAAGAGCGAGAGTGAGCAAGAGAGCAAGTGAGAGAGCCAGAGTGATTGTGAGTGAGATAGACAGTGAGTGTGAAAGAGTGAGCGAACGAGAGGCGGAGACAGAGAGAGAGAGAGAGAGAGAGAGAGATAAAGGTAGAAGAAACGATGAGCTCACCCGTCTCCTTCCAAAGGTCTATGTAGACGTGGGCGGCCATAAGACAGTACATATCTGAGAACTGCGGTTCCGTCTTCAAACAGGCCTTCCCTGAAAGCGCACAGCAGTCACACAGTGAGGGCCCTCCAGTCTGCTCAGTACCGCCAGAATGCAGGCCACAGGCAGACTTTCTCACTCAGACACATTCAGTTCAACTTCGGTATCCTAAATGTATTTTTAAATTGGTACAGCCAATAACAAAGTCAACATAAACACACTCAAGAAACTTAAACCAGAATTCTTCTCAAACATTACTTCCATAATCAGATACCCACAAGAAATATTTACCCCCCCCCCCCAAAAAAAAAAAAACGGAAAAAGGCATTTATCAGCAGACGATATTACAAACTCTCAAAACACAATATGGACAACAGCCAGCTTCAAGACTGCGCTCCTAGAAAATTTAGACAAATTACTCCTGGTGATGTAGTAGGGAAGAACTCCACTGCTGTCTAATAAAAAAAGTAAATGTATATTGAAATTCATGCTCTAGGCTACTTATTATATCTTTTCGACTTTTCAAATGTATGTACATGAGCGGTATGTTTCTCTGACAGTTGAGAAAAATGGCATCAATAAGATGTTCCCGTTTTTATTATTTATCTTGAGAAACAACTTCTATCTGCAGTCATTCCCTTTTCCCATAGCCCCAAGCCCCCACAGTTCATCCTGGCCAAGTCCCTCTACGATGTCTACGAGATTGGATGAGAATTTCATTACACAGTATTGTAATACAATTGAATTATAAGCCGGAAGACCTGTTTTTGCCGAGCAAGACAGAATTTTAAAAAGCTGAAACAAATCAAATGAAAACAAATCAAGCTATACACTGGTCAGACAACAGCCGCAACAACTACAGAACAGGGATTTAACCAACCGCACAGTGAATATGTAAATCACTGACTGTGTTTGAGTTCCAAGTGAGATTATCAGCTCAATTTGCTCTCAAATCAGTTCAAGTTAATGAGTTTTATTAGCACAGCGTGAAAACATTCTTCTTGCCAGATAATATGCAAATATGTTTTTCACCCCACAATTCCTCTCTCAGATGTCACTGACCAGGTCATTGAAACAGAGACAAGCAACTGTGAAGCTACATCTAAATCTGGGTGACAGTATGCCACCAAGCAAACTGGAATATACGCATGGGACTGAAATCATGATCATCATCATGAACATCGTCATCGTCATCGTCATCATCATCATCAGACGGGTCAAGAGGAAGGAAACGGGGCGCCTGGTGGGGGTCCCCGCCTTACCGAACTGCAGGCCGTGGCGGTAGTGGGCTTTGAGTTGGCGGATGAGGGCCAGTTTTCCGGGCGGGTCCAGGGCGTGGTGCAGCCCGAGGGCGCGTGCCAGCTGGGCCACGCACAGGTGCCTCTGGAGCGCCCGCGTGTCGCCCGGCAACGCCAGCCCCTCCCCCACCTCCTCCTCCGACGACGGCGACGACTCCGTCAGGGGAACCACCTCCGTCAGCCTGTTAATGAACTGTGGGGAGGTATATGCACACGGGCGTGAGGGGGCTAGAGGGGTATATGCATATGGGTGTGAGAGGGGGTATATGCATATGGGTCTAAGAGGGGGTAATGTACACGGGTGTTATAGTGGGCATATGTTATAGGAGTTAGAGGGGTATATACCCACGGGTGAGAGAGGGGGTGTATGTATATGGGGGTTAGAGGGGTATGTGCATACGAGGGTTAGAGGGGTATATGTACATGGGTTTTATAGGGGGTATATGTGGTGTATTTGCACTGGAGGGGATAAAATGTATGTATTTGCACGAGAGGTATACAGCAGTTGCAGGGGTATGTATGTACACGGGTGTAAGAGGTGGTATATGTGGTACATTTGTGTCATACACACACACTGAGGAGAGCTCAAAGCTCGGTGTTTTCAGTCGGAAGAGCACACTCACCTGCACACGCTGATCTGGGAGCAGCAGATCCAGGAAGAGCCTCAGGTCCGTGATGCAGCACGGCTTGTCCCCAAACTTCAGAAAGTACTGGAACATGTGCTCCAGGGGGTCACCTGCAGACAAGGGCAGAACGGTCAGCAAGAGGGGCAACACGTACCCCCCCTCCTACACCCTGTTCTACGGTCAGGGTGCAGTTCGATTCCGTTTCACTTCAGTCAATCCAGAAAAAGAACAGAAATTGAATTCACATCTCTGAGCAACACTCATGCCAACAGTGAATCACCCTGCAAGGGTGGCAGTGGCATTCGCTACTGGCACAGACCATATTGAAAACTAGACCATGGGACCCATCCATGCCTGAGAACAGTGCCTTAGCATACACCAGACCACAAGGCCCATCCTTGCACTAAAACAGTGCCTTTACAGATGCCAGACCGTGGGGCCCATCCATGCACTAAGACAGTGCATTAACAGCATGAGCCACCCAGCAGCCCCTTGTGCCGTTTGAATGTAGCACAGGGAGGCAGGGTCAGAGGTCACCGATGGTTCCGTGTACCTAGCTGCAGTTCCTCAGGGCTGCCCCTCCCCCTTAACCGGCCAATGAGCTCCAGCCGGGCCAGGTAGGGTCCGCGGAGCGGCCGGGACTCCTTCTCCTCCTCCGCGGCCAGCCGCGCCTCCACAAAGCTGATGGCCTGAGCCGCGGAGCAGTGAACGTCTCCCTCCGCACAGCTGAGAGGCAGGCAGGCAGGGAGGGAGGGAGAGGGAGAGCAAGAGTGAAAGAGAGAGAGTGACAAAGGGCAGAGAGAGAGAGAGAAAGAGTTAAAGAGAGAGAGGAAGAGAGTAACAGAAAAAGGAAGAGTGAAAGAAAGAGAATAAAACCAAGGGGGAGAAAAAGACATGGAGAAAATGACACCGTACACTGAAATGTTACTGTATGACACAAGACTGATTTTTGATTTATTTAAAATAACATTAGATTTCTTTTAAAACCACTCATTTTTTATTTCTTCAGCTTGAGCCACCCAACCCATAACAACAGCAGCATACAGTAACAATATAACTACTTAATCTACATTGTGATTTTCTTCCCTATATCAAAGGTTCTAAGCAACGGGATAAGAATGTGTGTGTCCACGAGTGCTGACCTAAGATTAGGTATCCACTGTCCAAATCCTAACCTAATCCACTGTGAGCTAAAAGACTAAACTGATCCCAGATCATTCATCCTGTCCAGATATGCTTTATGCACACAGGTGCTGTTCTGAAAGAGGAGATGACTCACTGCTGTCCCTCTTTGGGCGGGGCCCAGGCCTGGTCCAGCAGGTTAAAGAGCGAGTCGAAATAGGACATGTAGAACTGCCAGTCATCCGGGCTATGGAGAAAGAGGAGGGGGGCAATGTTGATTAGGGAGGAGGGGGTTGGGGGTTTCCATGGCAACAGAGATACAAGTTCACGCAACAGATTACGAATGGTACGCGGTCAACATGCTTCCCTCAGTTCACATATTGCCTCAAAATAAATTGGCAAAACCAGTACTAGTTGAAAATAAATGGAAGAAGATGGACCTCCTGGACTGTTCCAGATCAAAGACAAGTGTTACCAGAAGTAAAGGTAAGATGACTCAACAGTAAATCAGCAGGAGCCCTGCTACATAGGCTAGCCCTTCACTATATCTTCCCTCCCCTCTCACTGAGTAGCCCTGGAGTAAATACAGGACAGGTGCAAAATCAGGATCTGAATTCCTCTAACCTTTAACACTTTGGTGCTGAAGTAAAGCGTGCCGGTTGCTGTGGCCCGGTTGTTAGGGGGCGGGTACTCACTTTTTGAGGAGCAGTTTGAGTGACAGGGCGTTGCACTCAGGCCAGCGCTCCAGGCGCTGGTACAGCACCATGCACTTATCCTCCCGGCTGTGCCGCTCGCTGGTCAGCTTCTCTGGGGGAGGGGGGAGAGAGACAGGGTGAGGGGCAGGGTCGGCACGACAACGAGGCCTTAGGACATGCACCCCTCATGGAAATGGAACGTACTGTCACAGTGTAATAACGCAGTTCCTGCAAATAATTTACTTCACAGCAGTATCCATTCAAAAACATACCGTTATATTTGAAAAAAGCGACAGTGTATACATTGGCCCATTTATTGTGAAGTTTATATATCTTTATATAAGTTTATAAAACTCAATATATTGACATTTTATATCAGTATATTGCTGTATATTCCATTTCTATAATGCACAGTTTACTAATCATTGAGCAGATTCTGATCCAGAGTACCGTACCTCACCCTCCTTACCTCCCCCCATAGCCCCCTCACCTCCACCCACTGCCTCCACACCTCCACCCCACTCACCCCCATCTCCAAACCCCTTACCTCCACCTCCAGCCCCCTTACCTCCACCCCCTCGTCTCCATCCCTCTCACCCCCACCTCCAGCCCCCTTACTTCCATATTCAACTCCCTTAATTCTATCTCCATCCCCCTTACCTGGCCCCCCCCCCTTAACCACCACCTTTAGCCCCCTCACCCCCATCTCCCGCCTCTTTACCCCCACCCACAGCCCCTTCACCTCCAGCCCCCTTACCTCCCAGCTGGCCCCGCACCACCTCCAGCGCCTCCGCGTACTTCCCCAGCCTCTCTAAGATCATGTAATACAGCTGAACCTGCAGAGGGCAGAGACCAATGAGGACGGGACACGGCCATGAGTGTGTGTGTGTGTGTGTGTGTGCATGCATGAGTGTGTGTGTGTGTGTGTGTGTGTGTGTGTGTGTGTGTGTGTGTGCGTGCGTGCGTGTGTGCGTGTGTGTGTGTGTGTGTATGTGCGTGCGTGCGTGTGCGTAATGATCATGTGAATCGCAGCTCTTCCAGCAGCCTCTCCTCACCTCAGCTTCCGCCTCGATCTTCTCCTCCTTTACCATCTTCTCCACCATGCGCTCGGCCAGTGGCAGGAACATGGTCTGGGACAGCTTCTCGTCCTGCGCAGAGATCGCCTGGACCACGCAAACGAAAATGAAAATAATCCAGAAAACATTCATGGTTCCTTATTTACGAGTTGCTCAGCAAGATGCAGCTGAAAATTCCCAAGCACACGCAAAATCATTTTTTCAAATATTACTGGAATCTTTAAGTGTTCTAGTATTTTTAAAAACACATTTTATGCAGGTCACCAAGCTGCAAAAAATATGTCTATTTAAAAAAAAAAACAATTGTGTTTTGGTTAAAGACAAACCTACCTGCATGACTAAACTCATAACAGACCAGAAGTAATACGGGTTTTTGGGGACAATCTTATAAAGCGCCATTCCAGCCTGTCAGAGGAAAAAAAAGACATTCCAAGGTCATTTCAACGCTTTCAAAATAACGACAACCCCAACACAAGAAAAACAAAAACTAAAGAGTATAGGACACATCTGGCACCCAAACGTGAGGCTGAGCATGTCCAATTCCCACCCCAATTTGGAATGGCCAACTGCCTGCAACCGCGTTCATGTTTACACCCTGCTACCGGTTACCAGTTAGCACTGGCACGGTCCAGATTCCAAGGCCATGAGGCTCATCCATGCAACCAGTGTGGTGCCTTAACAAAATGAGCCACCCAGCAACCTCTTTATGACACATTTGTGATAACCTACAGACAATTCTTCTTTATTCGCATTAGCTGTAATTCTCTCACTGGTACAACTAAAGGCACGGTGAGTAACGTGTATAAAGTTATAGTATAAATGAGGAGATCCGTTATAAAGCAGAATTAGCAAACAGTGAATGTGACACTGGCCTGCTGCATCTTCTTGTACTCGCCAATGCGAGCATAGGCCATGAAGAGGTGGGAGTGGTACTCCTCGCTGCTCGGAACCTTTCGGACCGCCACCTCGTACAGCTTGGCCACCAGCTCCGCTGCGGACAGAGAAGACATTGTGCCAGCTCAACACCTGGGTACAAACAGCTCAACATATGGATCTTCACAGGTCAAGTGTGTGCAAACAGCTCCACACCTGGGTCCAAACAGCACAACATATGGATCTTCACAGGTCAACATCTTGGTCCTCATGGTTCAACACCTGAAACCTGAGGCCTACAGATCAATACCTGAATTATAATGGTTCAACACCTGAAACATTACTAGTAACACTAGACTAAGGTGCAAAATTAACACCAGCCACCAGCCAAATGCCGGTAAATTTTATCTGTGGCTAGTAAGTCTGTTTACTCTACCAGCCACTTTGGCAGGTTACCACCCATCACTTGGACGTCCTGTTCTATTGTACATATCAAGTTATATTGTAAAATAGTGAAACTGGCTGGTGAATTTTGGAACGCACCAGCCACTGTGGCCAGTGGACGGAAAAGTCATGTTTTCTGCCCAGCAGTGGACCCTCACGACTCCACAGTCAAGCCGACTTAAACTATAACAAAGAGCTGAAACTTTATCTTGTCAACCCGTAATACCACACAAACCCAAAATGTGATACTCCAGGTTGCCCCACCTGTTCATTAACTGAACAATAAAAACAACATAAGAACAGACAATGATGAGAGCAGACCACTCAGCCATTGTAAGCTCCTCATTTACCTAAACACAAAAGAGCATCCAGCACTGTGTCCATGCTGGATCAGGACACTACAAAATGACCTGCCAAACTGTTTCACACATTGACAACTCTCTGTGTGAATATATGTTCTGCTTTGATATCAGGAAGTATATCTTTAACTAATTTCTACCAACTGAAAAATTCAAATTGCTCAATGCCTAGAGCATCAACATCACACCCACACCACAGGGCCAATTTGTACAGCTCAATGAACAGTAAGGTTGGCGAGAGAGCAGACACAGATGTGTGACTCACGTCGGTGCATCTCTCTGTACAGTATAGTGAGCGCCTGCAGGGAGTTGTCGTCGGTTGGCTCCAGTGTGGCCACTTCCTGTGCCAGTGAGAAGGCTTCATCCTGTTTCCCGGTGCGCTGGAGACCAATGGCCTTCAGGACCTGGGCCCCAACAAAAGCAAAGTTCACCCCCACTGGAACCCAGAACATGGGATGGCCAACATATAGTCAGTCAGGACTACAACAGCTCAGAACCCAACACAAAATCAGTCAAAACTAGTAGAACGCAGAGGTCCTGGGATGGCTAGAATATAATCAGTCAAGAGTAGTACAGCCAAAGCATCATGGGATAGCCAACACACAGTCAGTGGCATAACTCAGAGGTCCAACACACAATCAGTCAAGACTAACAGAACTCAAGAGGTTCTGGGATGGCCAACACCCAATCAGTCAGAATAGTACAGCTCAAAGGCAGGAATCATACAGCAGTCAGATTAGCAGAGCTCTGATGCCCTGGGATGACCAGAGCACATTCAGCAACAGTGTCCAGAATACTGCACCATAAAGTACACTAGTAAACCAAGACAGGTCACAGCGCACAGATGCACTATCAAAACACCCTTGTGGAAGAAAAGAGAAACATTACTTTTGTCATCTCCACCGATGCTGAGAAGCATGCGCTAAATTTTTAGTGCCCCCCCCCCAACCTCCAAGTCTTGGTCAGGCATAGAAAATTTTCATCAGTTTACCTCCATGAACGACCCACCTTGGCGCAGTGAAGATCTCTGTGCTTCTTCAGCAACTTGTCGGCCTGCTGTATCGCCATCTTGTTATTACCATTGTCAAGGTAATCTACGTAGAAAATAAAACAATAATGAAAAATTTGGGGGGAAAACAACATCCAAGCAGTCAACTGAAATCACGTCATGACGGAGTGTCCCTCTCTGCCTTTAAAAAGGCACTCGTTTTAGTGAGTTGTAGGTCTAAGAAAATTTTATATTTCTGATCCATTCGTTGTATATGTTTCCTAATGCAGAACACAAATCTACCATTGTTATTTTCATATTTTATTTCAGTCTTTGATGGTGATCACATTGGGAATTGGGTGTCTGTTCTAAAAATTGTTCATTGAGAATGGGAAGCTACTAAAACAATGAAATGCAACACAACATTACTGCAAGGAAGCTATGTAGCCTAACATATAAGGTTTGTAAAGAACATGCTCTCAACTTTCATATTATACCAGTTAAAAAAGCAGTACCAGTTTTCTCATGTAAAAACCAACCTAGACAAATAAACCCCCTTATATTACAAAATATAGCCTACAAAGTGAACTGAAACTTTGCTATAAAAAGGGCATTTTTGTCTTCAATGGAAGTTGGCCAAACTCTTTCATAAACAAATGCCCTCCTTTGGAAGATGCTGGCCAATCAAAACTTGTCCTGTAGTCCACAACCAAGATAGCAATTTCTCATTGGATATGACACTGACAGCACACAGCATTTGTCTTGCCTGTACAATATATTGTGAAAATTGCCATTATGTGCTGTGCAAACTGTGCTGCCTTTTATCTCGCCAGGTCTCTTACAAAATCAGTTTTAATCTCAGTAAGACTAACCCAAGATGAACAAAGGTTAAATTAAATGAAAAAGAAAAACAAGAATTTATAACATTCACAAAAAACAAAACACAATGGAAAGCCGTAATCTCAAAACCATGCAAGAGTTATTTGCTTAGCAAATTCATAGCACATTTTCATTTCATTTCATATTCATTTTCAAATATATTTCACTCTTTCTCTGAAGACCTCAGGCAAAACCTGAGGCTGCTGTGGCTAATGCTAAGCTCAAATATGCTACACCAGTGCATTTCCAACCATGGTGATAGATGTTGTGAGCTAAACCCAAGAGCTTAATCTCCAATGACAAAAGATGTGTCTGCGCAAAGTAAACAAGATTTCCAACGCAGTGCTTTCAATATACTGCAGCCCACACAAAAATGTGACAAGTGATCCATCTTGGATGAACAATACTCAGATGTTACCAATGCCAGGTATGCAATGCAAAAGATTTCAACTCAATCAGCTATGAAAGAAAGCCTATTGGCTATTTGTCCAAACTGATATTTTAGGAAGCTGATAAGGGGGCTGAAAATAGGAAAAAGAAACAAACCACAAGGTTGACAACAGTTTCTCAGCTCCCAACTTTCAGCAGTCTGGATCGCATTGAAGACACCAATTTTAAAAAGTTGATCAAAATAAACTCATCACATTATTACATACAGAAACTCTGGGGATTTTCAAGACCAGGCTTGATACGGTGTTAGATAATATCTAATCTGCGGGTAATCAGAGCACTAGGTACAATTTATTCAGGAAAATGGCGAGCATTGTTGGGTTGAATTGCCTGCTCTAGACAGTAAGTTATAATATTCCATTGCAATCGCCTAGCAGTCGCTCTTATCCTGAACGATGTACAGTAGTGGAGAACATAATTACTCAAGAAAGTCAAAGCAAGTGATTTCAATTAAAAAAATCTATATGACATTGTTAAATCAAACCATTAAGTAGAGAAAAATTACCAATGTTCTATTTCATAAAGACCCGACTAAGCAGGGGATGACATCAGCCAAGCGAACGAGGCGCTTCGCTTATCAAACATTGGTCCTGATGCTGAAGGAACTAGCAGCTCAACTAAATGCATGGATCGCAATGAGTTTATTCGGAGGATTATCCAACTGAAAACTCAATAAAAGTGCAAAACTGCATGTCTAATACGAACGGTTAAGTGCACAAATTAGCCTCTTATCGAGCAAGGCAAGGGATAGATCGGTTTACGAACGCACATCTGACACTGGACCTATTTAACGTTAACTATAGTTTGCCTACACTTAGTATACTAGCTAGAACACCGAGTCAACAGAACTGTTCCTTCTACTTTGTAACGTTAGTCATAAATCAAAACTTTCTCAGCCTCTTCAGAGCGAGCTATGCAACGAGCGATAACTTAAGACAGTAAGTAGATTTGCTGACTAAATGGCAAGCTAACATTGCTATCGTTTGCTACTTTGCACCTTGCTCAGCATCGCTAGCGAGCAATTAATCTTCATGCAAATTCCCTTGCTGGGAAAGTGCGAGTCTACCTCTTAACTTTAACGAGTCGAGAGCGACAGATCACAGCACATCACCGAGATAGCTAGCCAAATGACACAGAATCGTGAGCCGGCTTATCTCCTTATCGCACAGGGTCACACACCAACACCAAGGAGGTGGGGTGTGCTGTGCTGTCATTCGGCGCACCCGGCCATCTAAACAGAGTCCGAGGCTACAGCCGAAGGCCCCCCCGGGGTTGTGCAACACACAGTATCCCTGACAGAGGATCTGTTACAAAATGCACCCTGACCGTGGGATGCATATTCCTCATCCCATTTCGCTTTTCAAAAAAAGTTACTCACGTACTTGTTCCTAAGAATAGTTACCGTATATTGGTCTGAGTCTCCTGTCGTTTGGGTCCTGCACATGGCCTCGCGCCGCCATGTTGGGGGAAATAGCGATTATGTTGTGCGCATGCGCCGTACGAACAATTTCAAAATCATTAAAGTGACAGTAGCAGTTGACAGGTAAAGTTCACGTTCTAGAATCCAGCTATATAGTTTCTTATGCTTTAAAACGCATGTTACTTTTATCACGTCACGTCCGACTTGTATAGTTTTTTTGCGATGAGGGATAATTTAGATTTTTATACGTTTCTGACAACTAGTCGACTTTACAACGGCTTTTATAGGGCCATTTGGAGATTCGTGGTTTGAATAAAAAATCAATGCAAAAAACAAAAGATCAAAAGCAGCTTGTATAGCGACGTTATGTTTCCAGAAAATGTACATATGAACACACGCATTTATTTTATTTTTTACCATTTATTCACAATTATAAACATAAATATCCGCCTGTATATTCTTCTTGCTTCTAAGAAGTATATAAAACTATACTTGAGCACAGAGGTCTCAGGTTGCATGTGTCACAAAAAATAGTTCCAAAAGAAAATAAGATCAAACTTGATCTACAAAAAGTGAACTGTACCATTAATATCCCCATTCACGAGGACCAGTGATACACATAACACATTCTTCCGGTTAAATACTAGTATTTAATGGGTGAGCTCACGCTACAAGGAACGAGACAAGCCAGCCTCAAAGTTTATCTTAATTTTAATATACGATGAATACACAAATGAAAAAAGTGCAACTTCTAAGGTTTCCCCGTAGAAAGTACACGAGTACAGATGTCAAACAACTTGAAAGAAAAACGTATTTGTAAAACTGTAGTTGTATACCACAAGGCATATTGCTGGGGAAGGCCACTGTGTCACGTGATGACAAGACAAAGACAAGGGTCCAGAAATGATTGGCCAACCATCTTTTATACACTTCTCAAACATAAAGCAAAGTGATTCAGAAAACGAGATAAAAAGGAGGTCTCAAAAGGTGTAATAAAAAGTGTTCAGAAGGAAGGAATAGAGAGCTCACGCAGTGGATGATTGCAACAAAAAAATAACTCTCTCTCCAGATCTGAGTGTTGGCCTTTTATAGAGCTCAACAATTAGGCATTGGGTAGCAGCTGTGATAATTGGCAATGAGCCACAGCTACCACCATGCATGTGAGTGGGGCAGACACTGTCCATGGTCCCTCTCCCAGGTCACCGAAACACCTGCAGGGCTGAAGGGACAGTGACCTACATGATACTGGAGCAGCCTTCCTAGTACCACAACCATACTTAATCATGCTTAATTTGTTATCAGACAGAGAGCCTGCAGGGAGGCACGGTGGTGCAGTGGCTAGCACAAGAAGGTCCTTGGCTCGAATCCCGGCCGGGGCCTTTCTGTGTGAAGTTTGCATGTTCTCCTCCGGGTACTCCATTTACCACCCATTTTCCAAAGACATGCAGGTAGACTAATTGGAGAATTGTGTGTGAGTGAATGTGCCTCTTGCCCAAAGCATGCTGGGATAGGCTCCAGCACCTCCTGTGATCCTGACCAGGAAAAAGCAGGTAATGGATAGATGGATTGAGAACCTTTGAACTGTTAAAAATATAATATTTTTTTATACAGTATATGGGACACAGGTAAAGATAGAGAATCTTTCCCCATAGCAGGAGTTTCATGTGTGTTAGTGGGGGTAAATGTATTGTTTTGCACCAAGGCTTTGCTGAACTGAGTGACTATTCTGGTTTCCATATAATCAGTGGATGTGTCAATTTTAATAGCCCTGTCAGTTAAGATTTCTCACTTGCATTGGTAGTCTATTTGACACAGTTATGTTAGGAATTTTATCGAAATGTGTGCATTTTGCAAATACAGTATATCACATTAATGTTCTGATAAGTTCTCATACATAATATAATTTAGATGAAACTTGAACAGATTTAGTTCAGGAGTAGGTTTGCCCTCTACTTTTGTATAACCAAAACCTTTCCCCTAAACTGGTCATACAAACAAAAATCTCACTTTCCCTGTAGTCATTATTTTATATGATCTAAGAATTACATGGCTCTCAAAGTACACAGCAGACAGCCAAAAAGAGCTATACTGTGCAGCTAATTTCTAGGTCATTCTGTGGTCACCAAATTTGTTCCAATTAGACTTGCACATACGACAAAAAAAAAAAAAAAGAGAGAGAGAGAGCACAATCTGACATAAATAAAATGTATAATTGTTTGGAAACCCAGTATCATTATTATCTTGCAAAAAAAACAAACAGCATAACAATTATATTGGGTTTTTGAACAATTAAGGGGGGGGGGGGGGGGCTAGATAAAGAGTGGCGCCATCTTGAGGCATTGCCCAAAAATAGACACCCCCATCTGCCCAGGGCTCGCAGGCAGAATGTGGGTCAGATGGTAATCATTCTGCAGCCTGCGATAAGCAGGGTATTAGCACCGGGGCTTCTGATAGGGTCCAAGATCTATCAGCGCTGTTTAAACAGCCGTCTGCACCAAGTGACGACATAGAGCCCCCCACCCCTCCGCCCCCCCACCCCTCCGCCCCTCCCCTCCTCCTCTTCAGCAGGCTCAATCTTCCTTTAATGAGCCCGGGTCCCACGTTAACTCGGTGTCTGCACAATACATAAATACATACACAAAACAATGAGACATTACGTCACAAATCTTCAGCACTATAAAATGAGAGATCATTTTATTGCACCATTACAAGCACAACAAACTTGCTTACATGGGTACTGAATCTGTCAAAAACAAGCCAATTAATGTTCTGAGCAGAGACCTCAGATTGCAGCAGTCCATTCTGTATAATGGAACATACTGCATATCTCAACCCTTTCCAGTGACAGTGAGGGCTGGCCCAAAGAACAGATGAAACCATTCCAAAATAATGTTGAAAATTACGTAGTTCTGACAGAGATTATCTGCATTTTTATATTGTTGTTGCTGTTTCAATAGTGCATGCATGTGAGTTCCTCACATTTTTCATTCTAGTACTATATACAGTATTATAATCCACAATTTTTCCTTTTTTGTGTGTGTGAATTATATTTTCAAATCAAGTTCTCCTTTACTGTGGTGGCAGATTCCTAATTGGTGATACAGGAAAGCACTTTAAAACTAAAATACATTTTAGAGTTGTAATGATTGCTCAAAGTTTTTCATTGAGGCACTTAACTAACAGCCCATCAGCCATCCCCATATGTCTCTCTAATCTTCAGATATGATAAAAAAAATACACTCACAATAACCTCTGACCACTTACCTGGATGAACGGACTCAGGTATTTCTCATGTCTTTATTAGCATAGCCTATACGCCTACACCAAGGACATGGATGTGAATCCAGGAGGGACAAGGGGGACAGGGCCCCCCAAAAATTTCAGAAGGAATCTTAATCCCCACTCCCCAATATTAATCCACCCATCCATCCATTATCTAACCCTCTTATTCCTGGTCAGGGTCACTGGGGGGCTGGAGCCTATACAAACACGCATTGGGCGAGAGGCAGGAATACACCCTGGACAGGTCGCCAATCCATCGTGGGGCACACACACTCATAACTACAGGCAATGTAGAGTCTCCAATTAAACTAACCTGCATGTCTTTGGGCTGTGGGAGGAAACCAGAGTACCTGGAGGAGGCCCATGTGGACACGGGGAGAACATGCAGACTCCACATATAAAATGCATACGCAGTATGGCAAACCTACGCAAAGAACTAGCCTACTCCGTATTTTTCCAACATTAAATCTCTCCTCCTAACTCGACACTCCTAATGCACTGGCGTGCGGTATTGCGGATCTTGCAACCTCAGCCAACACACGACTCACCAAATCTTGCCCTGAGAATGCAGAGCCTAAATATATCCCCTGAAGCAAGTGACCTATACCGTGTACAGCTGTGGATGACAACGCCGGGATTATATCGGTTTCTGTGAAGTCCCAGTCTCTGGAAAAGACTGAGCGCGCGATTTGACGGATATGCGTGTGACGGGTGAGCTGGTGCAGCCTTTCTAAATGTGTGAGAGAGCACCGCGTGATACCGGCTGTAGCTCCGGGGGGCAGGAAATCACAGATGACGGAGGGACCGTTAGTATTCCAGAGCTGCTGAGAGATGTTTCGTTAGAATCTCATGATACTGAAACGTGTGACGCGTGGTCCTCTGCCTTCTGCAGGCGCGCATAAATAGAATGGCAGTGACGGAATCTAATCGAAAGCCCAGCTCAGATCAAAACTGCAAGAGTGGAGAAACAACAACAGTTTTTTTATTGTTTAGACAGACACAGGCAAAACTATAAACAACTTCTTCAGCAACGACGTTTTGTATTGGAAAAGCGATTCCGCTTTGAATCTCCAAGACTGGAGCAACCGTCATTGGACGTAATGCAACTCCGTAGTTAGCACTGTAGTTGACGGTGCCTTAAAATTGATCTCATTGCGGTTATTTACCGACTGACAAGGCACAAACTACCATGTAAAGAAAACATTATTGCTCGCATCAACACGCTTAGAATATCCTCAACCCATAGCAACACTGGAATTGCGTGTACAGATCGGCATATCGCATGAAGGCATGTGTCACCGCTACGATATTTCCTGAGTGTGCGGATGCGTTCTTATATTCACGACATTGCCCCTTAACGTAAGCTCCCCGAACGAGTTGATGCATTCTTCTATAGGCCTATTAATGATATTGTGATGTAATACAAATACAAATACACACGGCACATATAAATGTAGGCCATACTCCGTGATATGGGGGGCATGCCCATACCCACCCCACCCTTAATCTCCACCTATGTAAAAAACCAACATTCACGGGTCATTACAGCATTATTACATCGCGCACAACAGAGGGAGGAGGGAATGTATTTCATCACTTGAGACACACAAGCTGTTTTGTGTTGATTATTCTGGTTGATATCAGAGATAATGTTCCACCATAATAAGCTCTTTGATTTCATGAGCCAGCTTGTATTACAGATTTATAATTATTTATTTATTTATTTTTTGCAAACTCAGACTGGGAGCCAACTGGGTGCCAGGCAGTTTTCCAGAATTAACACGGCTGCAGGCGTTGGCTTACATTTCCGTTTTTGCTTTGGCAGACATATTACAAAGAACTGGTGTAAATCGTGGCTTGAGAAACAGCCAAAATGCTTAGGTCTTTTGTCCCCAAAACATAAAAGATAAAATGTTTGTTCAGGTACCGATCACATGAAACGGATGTATTAATTATCAGAGGCATTTAGCATTCTTGTTTTTTTATGGAGTGCCTGGTGGTACTGATAATGCTTTCATTACAAGGTTAGGTGACTCTAGATGACGCGCGCGCGTGCACACACGTACACGCACATGTACCCGCACATATACAAACTCAGGTGGGATGCCGAAATGCGGCAAGCTTAATGACACGGTTACCCACACACAGAGACAGACACACAGACGCACACACACACGCACGCACGCATGCACACACACACGCACGCACGCGCACACATACACACACGCGCGCACACACGCACACACACACAGGGGTCAATGTACAGTGTGTGTATTCTGCTCAGACAGCATAGGGAAAACCCACTTGCAGAATATTCAGCACACGCTGGCAGAAGCGCAGTCGCAACCTCAAATCTTTCCGAAGACAGCAATACCCACCGTGCCACCGGTATCGTTATCCAAGGCGCTATTTCATTACCGCCAACACGAGAGCAGGGGAATAATGAGTATTTCAGGGGTCAGCGCTTTCCATGAATAATAATGTGAAGGCAGACTTGATAATTGTGTCCTGCACTTGAGAATATTTCAGGTTTTATGTTTTAATATTCGAGAGTGAAGGTTAAGATTTGTGATAATGATGAGTTAAAGGTGAGCGTATGAGAAAGACTTTAGCAGAGCCCTCAGACCCCCCTTGCATTGATATGCAGACTCGGTATAAAACCTCTATCATGAGGAGAAGTCAGAGTCGTTTTTTATTTATTTTTTAAACAGGATAGTGGCGCTTATTTCCAGATGCACGTGCTGCACAGTGCCTTTGGCGTCTTAATCTAAAACGCGTCCGTGGGCCGCATACTAAAACATCTGAAAATCAGACGCTGTGAAACGCAGGGCTCGATTGTGCATGAAGTATTCAGCAATGAGAGATGAAGCAGCAGGCTACTCATTCACAAGTGCGGTTCAATAAAATAATAATAATAATAATAATAAATTAAAACAACCGAACAACATCAACAAAAAGGATTATGTAAACCTCAGTCTGTGAACAGAACATATCTTTGTTATAGAAAATCATGATTTCATTCACATGTGCTGCTAAGATCTCTACTGTCATTTTGTTCACACATGTTACTGTTTGAGAACATATATAAAGCTTCAGTATCTTACTTTACTAAATTGAGCAGGGGTTTCTTTTAGCCCCATTTCAAGATTTGCAGGAAATTAGCATTCATTAATTTTTGACCTGTGACTGAATAAGCAGACTTTAGTGTATCGCTGTGTTTGGCTGCTGTTGGTTTTTGGTGCATTACCCTGCTTGAGTGTATGATGCAAGTCACTGACTGGCTAAATCAAATAAAATAAAATCAATTTTGTTTGTATAGCGCTTTTTACAGAAAACTGTCACAAAGATGCTTTACACAGTGGCAGAAAAGAGCACAAAAAGAGCAAGAGCAAAAAAAGAGCACCCCTGAACCCCCAAAAAGCAAGCACATGAGGTTAAAAAAACCCCAGTGGGAAGATAAACCCTAAGACAATGATGAGGAAAAAACTCCCCAATGAGAAGAAATCTCAGGAGGAACCCAGCTATAGAGGGGGAGCTCATCCTCCACTGGCCGGCCTGCTGTGAAGTGGCAGTAGAATGGATGTAACAGAAATATAATAAGCGATCAATCACAGCAAATGAAATGGGTTCACACATCTCGTTCCCAAGACCTAAGCTGGCTGCTGTTTGAAAGTAAACTCGAAAACTCAGCAGACACTGCAGCAAGGGCATCTGGACCATTTCAAGAGTGGGGGGTCCAAACACGGAGTCTAATATAATGATCCAAAATAGAGCTCTCAAAGATGAATGGTTCTCCTCCTACCCCCCACCCCCATTTCTGATATTCCTGCATTGCACCCCTCCAGGACTGGAATTTTGGTACCTCTGCCTTACAAGTTTTCATTACGTGCACCAATGGCCTGGAGTTGGCTGTTTCTTTAGGTGGCGCTGTAGGAAAAAACAGTGCGCTTATGTTGAAATGTTTCACAGGTGTAAGACACACAGGGTGGCCATCTTTGGCTCCATTTTCAACCATCTGCCTCAATTCTCCCAGATTTTGGATCGACTTACTGGAATGAAATGTCGATTGATAATTCTCAGTGTTTCGCTAAAATTGTGTAAACTTAATAATGAAAGAACACGCGGTTTCAGTTACAAAAGCACGGCAAACCCATGGAAATGGGTTGGGTGCTTAGCTCTCCATATTGCTGTTTCCTTAGTGATTTGTTTGTTGTAATAAGGCAGTTGGCGGTTGCGGTTTTTTCCAGAGCAAACATTATCGCAGGCGTTGGCGTGTCTTTTGGTTGCGCTCTGGCACACAGAAAACATTGTAACAGTCTTGAGTTATTATTATCTCCGCCTGGCGGAGCCTGGAGGGGATCATGCGTTTGGTCGCGTGTGTTTGTGTCTGTGTGTGTGTGTGTGTGTTTGTGCGTGTGTGTTTGTGTCTCTTTCCGCAGCTAATCTTGCATACTACTGGGCTGATCAGCCTAATACTTGTTGTGCATGCTGACAGCTGGCCGAGGACCTGAATTCTCGAATATTTTGCAAATCGGTCAACGACAAGTATTTAATTTGAATTCATTTCCATCATTGTTGTCCATTGAAATAGATTGAGTGCTAACTCCTAAATGGCCGCTAGGGGCTTTCGTTTGGAATGCCTGGCGGAGATCTGCACTCTACTGAGTGCACTCTTCTAGTTATGTGTGGGCCAAGCTAGCTGAACAGCCAATGAGAGGCAAAATATGGAGGATCAGCACAGGGGGATTGTGGGTATTCCCTTGCATGTTGACTCTTGCAGCGTGGGCTCTAACTCAAGCACGCGTGATTTGAAGTAGAACAGCAGAGTCGTTCTGAGGTTATAAAGGTGGTTTGTATGCATGTTGAGTTATCCTGAGTGTTAAAAATCTGTACACAAGCTGAATGACACCAAGGTTACAGCGGTGGTTTGTACACATTCTGAGTGATACTGAGGTTATAAAGGCAGTTAGTACACCTGCCACCAGACTCTGTGTCATGGGCGAACAACTCCAGTCCTGGAGTGCGTTTTTGTTCCAGCCAATTACCTGGGCTTCGATTTTTTTTTAACAGCTGTTTATGCCGATGCTGTTTGACTCGCGTATCAGAGAAAACATTTCCACCCTGCATACATATGCGGTTCTGAAGCTCAGATCACAGAGAAAATAAATGAGTGGAATAATTTAATAACTAAGAGAGCATTATTTGGCAAGCAAGCCTGAAATGATCTGCCTCATTGTGCACCCCTTGGTTATCCACTAACGCTCTGCTACTCACCCATTCTAGACACCCACATCATGCCACCGTAATTAAAGATTCCCATCCTGTCCCAAAGTGACTGTACCTCAAAACTTGACTGTTAGAACCTCACTTTGGCTCGGGATCCTGAAGTCAGCCCTTGGCACCGCCGGTGAAATCCCCACGAGGCACAATCGTCCGCGAGACGGGGAGGCGGGAGTCTCCAGACCGCCAGAACAGACGGTGGTGGCGGTAACCTGCACAGCCTGATGGGAAACACACAGGGCGGTGAGCAATCTGGAGCCATGTGGCCGAGTTTTGCATTCAGATCAGTGCTCCACTTAGCGTGAAGGAAAACACTGAATGTTTCACGAGACTACATGGGCAGGTTCGGGTTCACCGCTGTTAAAGGCACTGTTATGTGCATGAAGGCAGCCATTTTGGCTCTGCTGAATCTGGACCCCTTGAAACAGGGGTGGGTATTTCCATTCCTGTAGGACTTGGGCACATTATTGTGTTAATTCAACTCTTAACCAATAATATTTGGTAACACATTTCAGAGTGGGACCAAAGGTTATCCATTAAGAGTTGAATTAACACTGAACATTTTCATGTGTGTGTACGCAGGTTTATTCTTTAACCCAATTAAACCGGCTCAATTAGCTGTATAGACCATACTGGTTCTTTTGTGGGTTAACACACAGCAAAACCTTTCACAAGAACAGTCTTCAGCTGTCATTCATAAGCGTGTCAAAAAAGGAGCTATAATGTCAGATCAAACCCGTACTCAAACAGTGTTCTTCCTGGGCCCAGGTCGTGGTTTAGCGTAATCTGTCTGGTGAAACGATGCGTGCATTTATAAACGCTGTTGTGTTTCCGCGTGAGCAAACATAAAGGAGGTTATCCAGATGCGCAAACCTCGCAAAGCGCAATCATCCACGGATAAAAAAGGCAAACAAAATGGAAAAAATCGCCTGAATTAAGGTCGACATAATGGCGAAGTGAAGGGGACTGCGGCTTCTTGGCAAAATCGGCCGACGTGTTTCGGGCTAATCCGCTCGCATGCTACGTCCGCGAGCCCGACACAGAACCGGGGGGGGGGGGGGG
This sequence comes from Anguilla anguilla, assembly GCF_013347855.1. Lineage (NCBI taxonomy): Eukaryota > Metazoa > Chordata > Actinopteri > Anguilliformes > Anguillidae > Anguilla > Anguilla anguilla. The sequence goes on from NC_049214.1 coordinate 33,368,196, forward strand.
GGGGGGGGGGCGGGGGGGATGAGCGAGCCACACGCTCTGCCTGTAAGAGATCACAGGCAGATCAAACGCACCCTCCTCGTCTCCCCGGGGAGGCGACGGCAGCCGGAATCACGTGCAGCGTGGGGCTGAGCGGCTCAGAACGCTTTTATCCGCTTTCACTGGCGAGCCCGAGATAACCCTTTGACAGACGCTTCAAACCCATCAGAAAGCGGAGGGCAAAGACAGCCCAACAGAAGAGTTTTTGGGAAAGTCTACAGTTGCCGCCCCAATAAAAAAAGTCCTCGTTTACTTATTCGCGCTCCACTCGCGTTAAGCTGTATTAAATCCCTTAATGCTTGTTTTGCATGGCCAATAAATGGATGAAGAAGCACTTTGGGGGGAGTGGGTACAGAGGGAAACAGGTGAGCTAGGTTGACAGTTTGTGTCTCTTGGCACGCTTGGCATGGTTGTTCCAGAGCAATGCTCTGCTCTTGGGAAGCATTGTGGACTTCATCTCTTCTGCCTCTTAAAAATATTTTTTTTTTTTAAACAACAACCTGGGTCTGTATTATTCATAAAGCATATCAGACTATGAGCACTGGGCTAGGATCAGTTTCCCCAGTCCATATCCAATCCTTATTCAGTATGAGTTAAAAAGTCAAACTGATCCTAGATCAGCACTCCTATCCTAGATGCTTTATGAATACAGGTCCTAACATTAGCAGTGATGAGCTAAAATGCCAAACTGGTCCTGGATAAACACTCCTACTCACAGATGCTCTATGATTATGAATACAGGCCTGGCTCACTTGCATTGCCATTAGTGGCATATGCACAACCAGAAAGGCAGGTTGTCTCTTCTGGCACCTCTCGCTGACATCATGGAGGATGCAGCAGCACTTGGGAGACAAACAAACAGAAACGCTTCACTGAGGCTTCTCGAAAGGGTGAAAAGCAGCACTCAGACTGGCTGCGAGCAGCTGCAGCCAAAAAACAGATGAAGAACTAATCAATAAACAGGTGCACTCTTGCTCTCTGTTTTAAAAAAAGTATTTACTTCATCTTTAAAAAAAAAAAAAAAAAACTATTGATGTTTCTGCCCTATTCACTGAGCCGTCTTCCCATAATACCTTGCTGGAGCACGCCTCAGTTCAGACTCCTGTCTGAGTGACATATGAAGTCTTGGAAAGATCATGATAATCTAATCGCTCATCGCTAGACACAGTTATTTCTGGAGGTGTTCGCACTCTGCTGAGAGAACACTTTCGAGCTTTGTCATGTGCCATTGTTCACACTCCAGATTGATTTGACTCAGTGTCCGTGGTTTTGAGTTTGGGGCCAGACACACAACGTCAATTGTTCCAAATCCTTTTCAGTCCACAACTCATTTCATGAGCAAACATCTTTTTTTTTTTTACTCAACAGTGTTACGTTGTAGCCTGCCATATGTTCAGACATGGAATGAAATGGTTAAACGTGGCCATATGCCAAAACAGCCACCTGTACGCTGTAACAGGTTTGTGTAACAGATGCAGTGTTCAATTTGATTGGTGTCAGGAATGTCGGTGTTCATGTCATGGGTCACCGCATAACACACCTGAACTTCCATGACCTCTCCGTGGGTTCTGGCCCATGGTTAGGAAAGATCTTGGGATCTATGGCAGCCTTGTCTCACAGACTTTCTACCTTTAGGGTCAGCGATCCACCTGTCAAGGCCATGGGTGCATCCCAGTCAGACCTGGGTCAAATACGTATTTGTTTTGGATTCACATACTTTTCTGTGCTCTGTTTATCTTGCCTGGTGTAATTTAGCCTGCAAATATGACCAGAAGGCAGGGTTTGCACTTTTTGAGAGTATTTCATTGGTTCCAATACACCAGACAAGATCAGTAGTATAGCATAGAAAAGTATTTGAGTCCACAACAAATACGTATTTGACCCAGGTCTGCTCCCAGTACTTTTCACTACTCACCTCCTTTCCTCCACTCCCCCACTAACACTTGTCTCCTACTGGGAAGAATGTGGGGGAAAGGAGGGGATGAGAAGAGTCTGGAGTCGCTTCCATAATTCAGTTCTGTGCACTTCGCTCGCCTCCTCCAATACTAGGACACTGGAGGGAGGGAGGTAGGACACATGAAATTGGCTTTAGGGGCACCGAGGAGATGAGGTAGTAGTGGAGGAAAGGAGGATAGATTTTTTGAGTACCGGCACACACCCCATGTGTGGCCTTTCCCAGGTTCAAAGGGTTCATAAAAGACAGGATTCACAAGACTCCCTGCACCCTAAAGAATACATCAAGCTCCACTTTGAGGAAAATTAGTCTGTAAAGGTCAACTCTGACACACTTCTGGAGGTTACTGATAATGCAGTCCGTCAACCTGCTTCCATGTTCTTCGTGTCCATGGGTTTATTTCTCGTAGTGATGCAAAAGGATGGGACAAGGTTATTTACGGACAAGATTATTTATGGACAAAAGCAAAGAGCAATCAGGATTGCTGGTACTGCAGGCATACCAATCATATGCTGACAGCACACTGCCCATAAAATTCCCATAGTCCCTTTTTGGATCTTCTTATAGGAATGACCAAAATGACCCCAAACATCAAGAGTCCATACAAACCAAGACTTGTGTTCATGAATTGACTCAGGCATCAGAAGGTGGTGATCTTGGATCAGGATTCCCTGGTTCACATCCTGACCTTAACCATTATGAGTTGAAAGACTAGACCCATCCTAGACTAGCACTCCCACTCTAAGATACTTTATCGCGATGGGCCATGGAGACTGATGACAAATCCAAGAGAGCCAAAGAGACCATTGGTTTGTGTGGTTTCCAGTGGGTCAGTAGCAACCTTACGTCTAGGAAAAGAGGTATGTGAGCCCTTTAGCCAATCATTGCCTTAAATGACTCTCGAGTGCCGTAACATACAGACGACAGGCAGCTTACAGTACACTCAACACACTTCGCTGTATAACCACTAGGGGGAAACATTTTCAAATATTTAACGGTATGTGCCAGGTGAACGCAGTGCGGATGGAGCCTAGGATCTCAGTTTGATGCTAATCCACTTGTGGACGCTCTTGAAATAGTGTTGAGACAATGAAACAAAACTAATCTTCTGTGATTGCTCAGGCATGACTGGGCCTTAAAAAGGCCTGCAAATATATTTAACACCCATTATGTGGCAAATTAGCCGAGGATAACATTGAATACGGTTATAAAAGCAACTGCAGAAACTAAATTGGATTTACAAAAGCACTTTGGCTCAGAATGTGTGAGAATAAATCGTCCCTATATCAATTTGTTACTTTCTTATCCCCAATTAGTTTGGTCGATTCAATTTTCACTTCTTTGATATGCTTCACCTTTGTCAGTTGTGTGACATTCATTTGCTTTCATTGTGAGGCAGATCCAAGGTCAACGAGCACAGTGGTTCTACATGGCTACAGTAAATCTACATGCATGTATTATTTTTAAGGTACCACCTTGGCTCGGTTGCTTTAGTTTAGTATGAACTTTCATACATTACATTACATTAACTAACATGTTATATATCAAAGCGCGAAGCTTTATTTCCATTAAACGGTGCCATGTCCATCTACGTGGTGGCCCGACGAAGATGGTGTTGGTAGGCTATAAACGTTGTTTGTTTGTTTGTTAATAAATCACAGGGAGCACTGGAGCGCTGTGAAGGGTTTAATCTACAATCTGTTTGTTTATTGTGCTGTCTGTTTTCTGACCTTGCAGTGTCAGTGATGGATGCCGTGTGTCTTCTCTAACTTCGCCGTGGGCCTTCGCCGTTTCCCCCGGTTTATGACTCGGATAACAATTCCGAGGGCTTCCGTTGTCATAACAATCCCTTCCGTTCACTTGATGGTTCGCATCAAACTCACGGCTTTTTTGTCAAATTAATAGCCGCTAATTGCATTTTTTTTATGCGTTCCACAGGTTCGGCTATATACGGAAATGGAGAGGATTTCAACCTATAAACCCAGGTCACGAGAAAACACAAGGATCTGCATTCAAGTGCGACATCAGCGATGTGATTTTGTGGTGGAACCTTTTGTGAAATCTATTCAATATTTTTACTCGGATCAATATATTTGACAGGTTTTTAATCTTCTGTCAAGGAGGTGAACATTTCACGTCGTTCATATTCCTGTGATTATCGGTTTAACATCACCGCTTCTCTATTAAGTAGTTCTGATCTAGTCTCACTGAAATGGAATTAATATACATTGTATTAGATTAATTTATTTTGGTTTTATAATGACAGTTTTTCTGTTTTTGCACACAATATATCACGCATGAGAGATCACACAAGTGTGTGTGTGTGTCTGTAAGAGAGAAAGAGCGAGGTATACAAAAACAAATTACATGAACACTGAATTAGCATACATTTTTTCATAATTTATGAGTAGCCTATTAATATGTAACATAGCTATCTACATTTCTCATATCATATTATAATTATTTTCCCCTCTGTATATCTCGATCCCCATCCATTTCCCTGCATCACACTTCAAAATGGGGGGTGGTGGGGGAGGGGTTGCTGTTGGGGGCGGCGGCTGACCATTGCTTAAAAATGAGTCAGAAACAGAAATCTTCTTATTGGCAAGCAGAGAAACATGAGGATGAATGCAGTCCTGAAGCAGCAAAGATACCCCAGAGAGCCGGACCGTAACCAAAATGGCAGCCATACGTTTCACCTGAAAGCTGTAGAGCTGGGGAGCTGGGGGGAAAATGACCAGTGGGTCTGATTTTCAAATTTTCGATGTGGTTCCGTACTGGGTTCCCAGTGATGCTGTAAAAGACAAAAAGCAGAAGAAGAGGGTGGAGGACGTTCCCACGAGAGTTCCTCGGGGAAAGGAAATCTGTACCGGCGGAGGGGAGAGCAAAGGAGAAGAAAATCTACTGAATTAATACAAGCGGTGTCTATGGTAACCAACCTTCTCTCAGCTCTCTGAGGGAAGTTCAAGAAGTAATTTCTCTCTTCTGACAGAGACTCGCTCTGAAGGAGAGAGAGAGTGAGAGAGAGAGAAAGAGAAAGAGAGGGTGAGAGAGAAAGAGCACTGCTGAGGAGCTCGCCAGTCTCCTTCCGAAGGTCGATGCAGACGTGGGTGGCAATAAGACGGTAGGCATCTGAGAGGAGGACTTTTAGTTTCGGGGGGATTTTCTTACAGTGGGTCCACCGTGAGGCAGCCTCCTCCATCAGTACCACCAGGTTTAAAGTGCAGCTGAGAAGCAGTTTTGTGGGGGGGGGGGAAATAAAATAAATACCATTTTTTGCAGACACTTATCCAGAGTGACTAACAAGGACTACATTTTTACTTACAACCATTTTTATAATTTATCACATTTTTACAAACAGTCCATTTATGTGACACATTCACATGCAATCCATTTATATCACATATCACATTTTTACATGCAATCCATTCATATCACAAGGTGCTATTACTGAAGCAATTCAGTTTATGTACCTATAGCTCAAGGGTACAGGAACAGAACCTCAGCTGGGAAATGAACACTCAGCCTGTAAGTGGAAAACCTAGTTCCCTGACCATTACACTGCCACCACCATTTTTAGCACATGGTGGTGTCCTAAATATGTTTTTTTGAACTGATTATGCTAAGGAGGGAGAGAGGGAGAACAGAGAGGGTTGTACACAGAGAAGAATAACCCTAAGTGAATGTAGGCTAGACACAAGAGGCTCACATCTTGAGAGTGCCTTTTTCTGTGGAGAGAAGCACAGACTATACCAATAATAGCTACATTGTCTGGATACACTGACTTTGATTGGTCGATCCACTTTCTTAACTAACCCGCTTTTTCATTTCACCACGTCAATTGCACTTCAATCCCATCACGTTTTCATGGCAAAGATTTAAGTCACTCCATAAGTAATACGTGGAAGCACCACTGGAGAACTGCAGAAATATGAGCCGAGAGGTGTAAATAGACATTGCTGCCAAATTGTTATTTTTGGCAGCCTCTGAGAGCACAAAGCTGAAGTGTTTGCATGATAGAATATGTGGCGAAAAAGTAGCATCGTTCATTCTCTATTTAATGTCGGGCGGTTTAAAGGAAGCTTTCTTTGAAGCGCCGTAGAAGCCTGCCGGAGCTCAGCCGTCCGGGAAGACTGGATTTGACACAGCCGAGAAGAAGGGCTGCCAATGACAGCAAAGATGTCAGGAGACGCGTTCACTTTTCCAACTGCTAATTTCGAGTTTCCCTCCCTCGTCGGCCCCAACCCAGCCTGAAACGCCTTCGCATTCTCCTGTTCCCTGCTCAATACCCCCCTCCCCCCCGCGCGCCCCCCTCCCCCCTCCCAATCCTCTCCCTGCACCAGGTGTTCAAGACACATAATGGTCCTTCTGCTCAGAGTTAATTAGCTCCCGTCAGTCCACAATGTGCTGGCTCCTGCCTTTTGTGAATGCACTGCCCAGCAACCGTGGATCAACAATCAATAGGTTTTCCAACGGGGGATGCAGCACTGCTGTGCTTTGCTATAATTTCCTCACAAAAAAGCTCTTGCACAGCCCATTGCTGGGACTTCGTGTCCAGGTGTGGTGCATGCGGCGACATATATATATATATATATATATATATATATATATATATATATATATATATATATATATCTCAAACTGTTTTTTCTGTCCGCCTCGTTCGGCGCTGAATTCCGCAGCGTTTTACTGCCGTGACAGGCAAGCGAAATGGAACAATCCAAACTACACCAGGGTTGGCCTCTCTCTCTACTTCTGTCTCAGCTGTGTTACCATTACGTCTTTGAAAGATGAAAAAATATATATACAGCAGAAGCTCAAAAAAGAGTGATGTTTGATAAGCATTATGGCCTGTTTGAGTACGGGCTCCAGCAGATTTGATACCATGGAATTTTAGTCGCCAATTATTATTTTTGCAATGAATGTAAATTAAATACATATAAAACGCGAGCAGATGGCCGTTTAGCGGACGGCGCAATTACTTCCGTCAAAGTTACTTGATAATTGGATCTTCACTCGAGGTAATCTGGTATGAGGAGGGGAAACATACTGTAAAGGGAGCGGGTCGAGAAACCAGCTGGGATTTCCGCCGGCCCCTGTCCCAGTTACAGGGCGAGCCGCGTGGCTCCTGGTTGCCCGGGAAACGCAGAGTCTCATTGGAGACGCTGCGCAGCCCCTGTCAGCTTGCATAAGCACCGGAGGTTAACGCGCAGCGACGGGGCTCTCCGTGCGAGCGCCGCCAGAAGCGTATCCACGCGGATGCACACGGGCTCATCGTTTGCACGCGCCTCTTCGGGTTTGTGTGGTCTAAGAACGCGCTCGTGCTCATTTTATCCGCACGTCAAAAGGCATCTGCCAACAACTCCATCTTTACATCTGATGCCACCGACAACATTTAGATTTTTTTGGCTTAACTGGCATCACAGCGAACACCTCCGTCCAATCAGAACAGAGTTTGTTATTGTTGGGGTGGGACTGGGAGGCACATTCCGTACCTGGTGGAGAGAGGCGGACTGACAGATTCATACAGCTGTCTCTTTCTCAAGGTTCTGAATGCTGCTGAAAGTGAAACAAGATTGGCACTGCATAGCAGCCAGACAGACACACAGCTGAGACATTCTCTCCGTGGTGTGTGAGCGCATCTTCAGCAAAACAATTGTCCATGACCAGTATGCGATACAGACAATGCAACGCTATCAGATTAGAAAATTCTAAAACAGAAAGTGAGCTCTTTTTTTCTTCAGCTGCAGCCAGCAAGCAGTTCAGGGGGAAACAGAAATAACATGAAATTCTAGATATTTTGTCATTTTCATGTGTACTGTACCTTAACCCAGTCTTGGACTGCTGAAGCCAAGGTGATCTCGGACAATCTGGGCAGCTGCCAGAATTCATTAAATAGATATACTGTATATCGGCGAATAGAGTCAATTGCATTTCAGCTCGGTCAATTCATGAACTGAGCAGAGTGTTCTACGAGGATTTCTCCACTAACTATGAACATGACAGTTCATTCACCGGATTCACTGTGTGCAGTCAGTTTCCAATCGATCCCATGTCTAGTCGGCAAATTCAGACGATGAATTGAAGTTTAAGAATGCAAAAATCCCCATAGAACATTCCGGCAATTTTACTTTTCCTTCCTTCACTGACTTCAAATGGAATGGAATCACACACACACACACACACACACACTCTCATGTATGCATGCACACATACATACATATATATATTGTCAGACATGTAATTCTCAGCCATAGGAAGCTTCAAAGTGCCCAACCAGCATAGCCTGGAGATAAGACACAAAGCAGGAACTGGAGGGTTGCCATTTGAGGTGTGAATGTGTGTGTGTATCGCACAAAATTAAACATGTAGTCCTCACTTCCCCTGCTATATGCTATATGTGTGTGTTCTTATAGCTCCCATCTTCTATTTTAAATTGGCAGTTGTACTGTCACTTGGTGCTGTGTGACCCTCACCCACACAAAAATCACTGCAGCTGAAGAGTGTGTGTGTGTGTGCGTGCCCTGCAGCTGAAGTGTGTGTGTGTGTGTGTGTGTCCTGCAGCTGAAGTGTGTGTGTGTGTGTGTGTGTCCTGCAGCTGAAGTGTGTGTGTGTGTGTGTGTGTGTGTGTGTGTGTGCCCTGCAGCTGAAGTGTGTGTGTGTGTGTGTGTGTGTGTGTCCTGCAGCTGAAGAGTGTGTGTGTGTGTGCCCTGCAGCTGAAGTGTGTGTGTGTGTGTGTGTCCTGCAGCTGAAGAGTGTGTGTGTGTGTGCCCTGCAGCTGAAGTGTGTGTGTTCCTCTGGCACACCTGCTTGCACAGTTTTACTCCCTACAAGACGCACAGTGTACTGCAGGAGCACTAACACTGGGAGAAGAGCCATTTAGGCAGTTGCCTCCTCCAAAAGCTGGCAGCTGCTGGTAACCTGTTGCCACATGCTGGGTTGCTACGGTGCCCTTACACCATAGTGATATGATAAACTCTTGAGAAGCAGCCAATTAAGTTCCAGTGCTGTGGTTTAAGATTCACTGCAGTGAGAAGCACTTTTTTTAAACTTACAAGTTTTATTGTTCATTTCCAACTGAAAAAGGTGTCTCTTTGCAATATGACATTTGTATAGTAGAAAAGTGATCAACCTAATTGTTTATCATTTATATAGTCAACCAGTGATTGAAAAATATACTAAATGTAAAAACAGTCAAATGTGAAAATAAGGGCTTCTGATTGGTGCATCAGGTTAAACCGCCCGTGTATGGTATAGTGACACCCATGGTCTGGAGTGAAGTTGGTAGGGTTCATTCGTTGCTAGGGTAACCTCCTGCCTAATTATTTAGTCATGAATCCTTTGGCCAATCAGCTGTCTGCCTTCTTCAGCTGCACAGTCCTCTGCCACAGGAACTGTGGTAGGTAAACTGCGCGCTAGTCCGCAGGGATGAGAAGTGTTTAAAATACATTCATCCAAATGTATTTGCATGTATATATCTCAAGTGGAAAACAAGTTGCTTGCTTGTTTTTTGTGATTTTTACCCAGAGAGTTACCAGTAAAACAACCTGAGCCTCCATCATTTTGAGATACATCTATTGGGGGGAAGGAGGGGGGGTGGGGGGGAGGTGGTTGTATTTTGCAACGAAATACATTTGAGTGTAATTTTGTCCATCCCTGCTGATGTGCATCTTCAAAATTAATGAAAGAGCTGAGCTTCCAGCAATAGGCTGGGCCTATAGTGGCAATAGCACAAGTATTTCAGTGCTTTATATTAAATGTATAATATATACATGTTAATACATATTTGGAAACAGAGTAAATTGTGCTGTTTTGTTAAATGTGTGACATGTCGTGTGAAATTTAGCTCTTACACGTGTTTTGTGCATTTAGAATTCTTCAGTCCCTAGAAGATTACCGGTAATAAAGCTCGTGCTGTCTTATTCGTGATTTATTTGGAGTCGTTCCATGTGTTTGCCCATGGGGCAACGGCTGTGCACACATCTCATTTCAAAACCGCTGCAATGCTTCTTAGCTACACAAAGAGTGCAAATCAGGTCCTACGCAAGCAAGCAGAAAATAGTACGACCCAAATATTCAACACAGGGGTGCAGGTTGACAGGCAAGTACATTCACCCACATAATCTCAAATATGGTTTATGTTGAGCCAAGCAAATGGATAATGTGAAAGATCTTTAGAAATCATAGCTTCAGGTGGCTCAAGGTACAATGATTTTTATTTCATTTTCCATTTGAGAACACATTTTTTTAGGTTGTATTTGAATAGCAAATGCCTGGTTCTCTCACTATCCCTTATTTTGGTTTCAAGTAACACAGCTGCGCCAACATGCAGCCTCATCACTGATACATTTTTTGCTCCATGTGTCAGACGCCGATCAAAACAACAATGATGTGCGATATCAGTGATGAGGAAGGCGTTCATGATTCTGCGTTTTTTTATCCGTAAAAAAATATATTCGAAAAAATTGGGGGCCAGTGTTAAGAAAGTGTGGCATATTGTGTTCTTACAGATGATATCAATTATGCAGACTGTAAAATCAACTCTGTTACAGTCATAAACATATCAAATAGATATTCAGCTGTCCTCAATGTTACAGTTTAAACCCCCAATGTTGATGAAATATGTTTATACTAGGCAAATTTCAGACAATCTTCAAATATTTGAAAAGTGCTATATTTTATAGATTTAGGATTGTATAGTTTGATGTTCATTTCCTCGGGGGAACTGGTTTAGTTGACTCAGTACTTAGTCAGTCCGCATATACGCCTTAATCTGCACTGCAAACTCCGTAATGCATCACACGGTAAGGCGCAGACTATGGAGAGGTGTGGAAAGCATTCCGACGGAAAAAGTATGACATGCGATCTGCAATCATCTCTCGCTCTATGTTTACGTCCATCTCGTGCCAATTTGCATCCGGTTGCTCTGGAGACTACTTCGGCGATGAAAAGGTCAGGATCCCAGAAAATCCCTGTGGTAGGTTGTCAAATTCAAAGCACGCATATGCTCTCTCTTGTACGTATCGCAGTACCTGTAAAGTAGGCACGCCATTCTGAAAAGTGGACCTTTAACTGAGACTGAACAAGACGGACAAAAGGTGGTGAAATTAAGGGGGGGGGGGGGGGGGGGGGGGTGTGATGGGCGGAGTTCATTTTGTAATCTTGCCCCACTACATTTCGGGGCGGATCAGACGCAGACTTTTTAGACCCGCTCTTGGCTGTGTGAGCGCTCTGACGAGGATACTGGTGGGGACGATCAACCCCAGCGTGCAAACTACAGCTGGCCTGGCGACAAAGATATAGAGGAAGGCGAAACCCTGAGGTACAGTTGAAAACATGTCCTATGTGTGTACTGCGTTACCTTTTGATTAACATAATAGCATTTTGCAACAAAACGTTTTTGGTGAAATAGCGCAGATGTTTTTTAATAAACAAAATATTCTGAAATTTACTGAAAAGCTGTGATGCAGACTGTACATGTTAAGAAAACCAACCCGAAAAATGTAGTCCTGTAGTGTTTTTAAGCAATAGCCTACGTCTTTGCTTTAATAGCAGCGGCTAGTTGTTTATCTATAAAAGTAATACACTTGTATTGTTTATCTACACATTGTCAGATTTTGCCGTATGTTGCTGGGGTGTGGTATGGGTGACATATTTAAAAATATTAGCAATGGAAAAGGCGCGTCTTGGACGGCATTAACGTGGGTTTTGAAAACCCTAGTGGTAAAATGAGCAATTAAAAAAAAAAAAAAAAAAAAAAGAATGGCATTATTATTATTATTATTATTATTATTCTGCCATAAAATTCGTGTTCAAATATATTATGATGAACAATTTTCGGTTCGTGGTTACTAATAGGATTCAGTAAGCCATGGAAGCAAATTTAATCAGATATTATCGTAGCGGAAAAAAGCAAAGCATCACAGCGATCACCTCTATTTATAAGCGCATATTAATCAAACGCAACGGTGTTAGCTGCCAGGGGCAGCTTGGTGTTTGGAAGCGATAATGCGCTGACGATGGGGAGCTCAGTAGATACGCAGGTTTATCTGATGAAGCGCAGCCTCAGTCATGGGCTACTTCTGAGTAGGGGGATATGTCAGAGAGAATCTTCATTAAAGGGATGCGGCTTCTTGGGAAACTGACAAGGCAGACTGGAGGAGAAAGGCTGCGGGGCACACACACACACATACACACACCCACAAACATGCACACACGCACACAAACGCAGGCGTATGCACACATGCACACATACACACACGCACACACCCACAAACACGCGCGCGCACACACACGCATACACATACGTAGGCACACACACCTACAAACACGCACACACACATACGCACACACACACACAGGGACACATACACACGCACACACCCACAAACACGCTCGCACACACACACACACGCATACACATACGTAGACACACACACCCACAAACACGCACACACACCTACACACACACACCTACACACGCTCGCACACACACACACACGCATACACATACGTAGACACACACACCCACAAACACACACACCTACACACACACACACACGCACACACACACACACACACACACAAACAGCCGCCTCCTCCTCCGCAGGATCACCTACATTAATAATTCAGGAGAGGGTTGATGCAGCAGAGATACTGTTGGACCCCTTTCCCTCCCACTGTAACCTTCCACAGCTCTTGCCAAAGTGTATTTTTCACAGTAACTCAAGCACTCGATTCAAGAACGCACAGGTTCAGAGGGGCGAATGCTTCCATCCGTTAAATGCTTCTATTCCACAGGAGAAACCTTTTCGGATGGAAGCATTGTGTGCGCCGGTTAGCTTCGGGAAGATTGTTTTAATTCAAAATAAGAGCAGGCATTTTCCAGAGTAATACGTCTGCTTAACTCATTCATAACGATGTACTGCACGGGTTAAAAAAAGAGAGACATAATCCGCTCTAACTTGGGAATACACTCAGACATTAATATCGCAATTAAATGATAGCATTGTAATTAGTGACAGTAAACAGCACCTCTATGATTAGTTTCTCCCCTCAAATTAAGCCACCGTTGTTTCTGGAAAATAAAGACAAATATTCCCCTCTCTTATAGCTCTCCCCCTCCTTCCTCTTCTCACCTTCCATTTTTACTGTTAATTTAGTTTTATTTTCTTTTATTCATGCAGTCTAGTTTCACCAGTCTATGGCCATCTTTTATGATGCTCTCCCTCCGCTCATGGAAACGGAACATACTGCAAAATATTACAAATATGTTGACCTACATGGAAAATGTATTGAGAAATATATATTTACAGAAGAGTAATATAATACTATATCTTAAGTGGTAATAATGAGTATATTTGCCAGTATATATTATGAACTGTTGTGATATGTAGAATATTTATTTCGGTATATATTACAATATATTCCAGTTCCATAAGGATCTTGACAATATTTGTGCAACATTTCCGCAACAAGACTACAACCTTTGCCGTATACGACGCATCTCACCTCGACGGTTATTTCTGGACAGCTGCTAATATGGTTCTCCCTGGCCGGGTCTTTCAGCCCAGGTCCCTAGGTTCCCCGGTTCTCCCTGGCCGGGTCTTTCAGCCCAGGTCCCTAGGCTCCCCGGTTCTCCCTGGCCGGGTCTTTCAGCCCAGGTCCCTAGGCTCCCCGGTTCTCCCTGGCCGGGTCTTTCAGCCCAGGTCCCTAGGCTCCCCGGTTCTCCCTGGCCGGGTCTTTCAGCCCAGGTCCCTAGGCTCCCCGGTTCTCCCTGGCCGGGTCTTTCAGCCCAGGTCCCTAGGCTCCCCGGTTCTCCCTGGCCGGGTCTTTCAGCCCAGGTCCCTAGGCTCCCCGGTTCTCCCTGGCCGGGTCTTTCAGCCCAGGTCCCTAGGTTCCCCGGTTCTCCCTGGCCGGGTCTTTCAGCCCAGGTCCCTAGGCTCCCCGGTTCTCCCTGGCCGGGTCTTTCAGCCCAGGTCCCTAGGCTCCCCGGTTCTCCCTGGCCGGGTCTTTCAGCCCAGGTCCCTAGGCTCCCCGGTTCTCCCTGGCCGGGTCTGTCAGCCCAGGTCCCTAGGCTCCCCGGTTCTCCCTGGCCGGGTCTTTCAGCCCAGGTCCCTAGGCTCCCCGGTTCTCCCTGGCCGGGTCTTTCAGCCCAGGTCCCTAGGTTCCCTGGTTCTCCCTGTCCGGCTCTCTTTGGCTTCACTGCAAGGTTGTGCGGGGGGGGGGGGGGGGGGGGGGGGGGGTCGGAGATGGGGGCTTTAGAACCTGGCGGAATGCACGCTCCACCAACGACTGGAGTGGACTAACCCCAGGGGGGCTGTTTCTGCAGGCTCTCCGCTGAGGATGAGGAGGATGAAGACAACGCACAGCCTGAAGCCGCCGTTCACACCCCCCCCCCCCACCGCCCGCCCTCCCTCCCCTACTCCCAATTTCGGGTAATGGTTGTGCTTCGTCTATTCCTGGGATAAACCCCAAGAGGTGGTCTGGGGAGATGGATGTCTGTGAGCTGTTGACTGTGAGTCCTCAATTACATCCTCCACAGGCCCCATCTGAGCCTGGTCTCCTGCAGAGAGAGATAGGTCCCGTCCTGCAGAGGCGCGGGAGACAGGTCTCCTCTGTGCTGTGTTAATAGATGCGAGCCAGACAGGTAATGCTACTGCGATTCGACGTCGACGGAATGTGGGTTCTAATGCTGAACTCGTGGAGCGAAGGGCAACATTTTTGTAGTACTTCTTTTTTTTTACATTTTTATATTACCCCCGTTACGTTACCGTGTCTCAAATTTGCCGTGAGTGTTTTTTTTTTGTTTTGTTTAACTGGGCTTTGAACAGGGTACGGTGCAGTGGATAAAAAATGATCGGCGCTTGTGCGGGAGTGCTTTGCTGCATTAAAATGTGCTCCGTGCTGGAGAGCACTGGAATCATTTCACAATAAATAACTCACAAGCTGAATACAATAGACTCTCGCTCGCAGTGCTGGATTTGAAAAGTGGGAATTTGGCTTGTTTAAAGTTGCTGTAGGCTGCGCTGAATGTGAAAATGTGTAAAAAAGCAAGTCGTTACTGTACCGCGAATGTGTTGCTTTATGGGGTGCGTGCAATTGACCAATCAGGGCTGCAGGTTGAAGAACATTTCTTTAGAGAGTCATCCAATAACAGCCATTATCATGGGTGTTGGACACTGCAGTAAATCATATCTGTTTATTCCTGATAATTCATCCAGCGCATTCCCTGGCATGACGTTTTGTTATATTATTTGTAAGTATTCATGTCCAACAAGGATAGACAATTACAGTTTTATGAGTTTATGAGTTTTCTGACTCACTTGAAGCAAAACTGTTGTTAGTCCCTGCAGCTGTGCTGTGTTATCATGCTATGCTATCAATGCAAGCGGGCTTGAAATGGTTAACAAATGTACTGCTTTTTCGGGATAATTGCCACGGGACCTGTAATAAATGCTGTGAGTCAGGATCTTGGCGTAATGTCATCTGAAAGGTACCTCCTAAAACACAGGATCCCCATCAGTGGGGCTGGTTTCCGCCCTGGGCCCAAAGCGATACTGCCCCCTCCTGGTGCACCAGCATCACTTTCAAAAGCAGCCTTCCAGGAGCCAGGCCCTCTTAACACCCAGCAATTTGTAAATTTGAGCCTTTAATGTGCAAGATCACAAATATGTGAGCAGAATGTTCTGAACTGAACATTATAATGCTGATATAACAATCGCAACTGGTCACTGAAAGCAGTGGAGTTCTGAAACACCAACTTAAAAAAAAACAGTTCAAAAACGTTCTCTTCAGAGGGCTAAGAGAGCTGCTTATTACGCTATTTCCTTAGATATTCATCATGTCAAAGACTATTTATGTTTATTTCTAAGATAAGTAAAAAAAAATGTAATGACAGGATTCTTATTCAATCGCACAAATTCATTTTTAGTTTTAGCCTCAGGAGCCCTTCAGCCGTTGGAGATTTGACACTAGTGAAGTATTCCCAAGATGTGGGAACTAGGCCACATGGGTTGGGAGTTTCCAGAGGGGGGATCCAGTCATCAGGCAGTGTCCCCCAAACACCACAGCCCTTAGTGGGTGGAAGTGACAGGGTTTGGGGGGGGGGAAGCGGTAGATTTTCAGAGACCCAAAAACCAGATTATTTTTGGAGTGGGCGTGTCGGAAGCACCCCTGACCCCTCCCCCTTGTTCTGAGACGTCCCCTTTCCGTGGTGACGGGGGAGGAGTCACGCCAGGTCGTGTTCCACTTTCTGCTGCTCTCCTTTACTTTCTCCCTCTCCAGGCGGGGCCAAGGGGGAAGGAGCAGAGACATAGTGACCCCGCCCCAACCTGAATGGGCGGCGCTGAGAGAAAAGGACCCCACCCCAAAAATGCCTCTCCATGTCTCGTGTCTGCCTGGTAGCCAGTCCTACTGCGACAACAACACAACAAGGTGGGATATTCTCTTTGTGGGATAGCAATGCTGTATGTACAGCTGTGTAAAGATTAAGGGTTAGCCATGTAGTGGTATTTTCTTTTGTTTGCAATACACATTTTTGGTGTGGTCAGTTTAACTTTGCACTTACTGATTATAAATGGGACATCCAATGCTATTCTGTGCCCCCCCCCCCCCCTCCAAAGTAATTCCTTGATTTGAAAACTATGATTCCATCATTCAAATCTTTCCCCATAATGCATTTTTTTTCACTGGAGATATGAAAAATCACTTCTGCTGTGTGTCTTGCATTTGCATTAGTGGATGACTGCGTCGCGTTTACAAGCCTGTGAAAATCCGAGTTAACAGCCCCATTTTCTGATTGTTACCTTGGATTAAAGTCACCGCGCTACAGTTGGCAAAACAAAAGCAGCACAGCGGCTTTCACACGACGAGCAGTTCTGATGAAAAATGAACCGCCGACGATTCACAGATCGATTGAATGATCACAGTGCCGTTCAGGGCGTTTCATCACACAAACAAATTGCGACTCGATCTGCAAAGCCAGCCGTCAAATGAAATTCTGTCACCTTTTTCTGACGGAGGAAATGCCTGTTGTTGAAGACGCGTAGCTCTCGCGTGCAGAAGGTTACGGAGCGAAGATGGCAAGGCGTAGCCTGTCACAGCACCTTAAAGGTCCTTCTGTTGAAAATAAGAAGGATTTGTGTCTCCTCTCTCTCTCTCGGATGCTAAACCCTCATCGCCCCCCGCTGCCCCGCTTCGGTGGGTTTTGATCCGTCAACCCCCCACACCCCCCCCCCCCCTCGCCCAGCGGGGGGGAACCGCACCGCTTCATCAAATGTTCTCCACTTGGGATTACAGTGTGTTTATTTATTTATAAACGCGCTGTCATTTATATAATTAATCTTTTGCGTCGTCCTCTTGCCTCAACCAACCTGTGACTACACGGGAGTGGGGGGGGGGGGGGAGGGATGTGGGTGGGCGATGCTGAACCCACGTTAGTCTAATCTTCTGCTTTTAACAGCCGGGTTTGCCAGTTTAACATTTGACTCGTGTCAGAACATTTTTTTAACGTTAAGGCGTGTTATGCTGGTGCTGGCCGTGAAGTGGGGCTTCACTTCATACGAAGCAGCGGAGCGGAGCCGGAATTCCAAGCGCCGGTTTCCACCCAGGGGTCCTGCATGAAAGGCTGGCTCTCCAACAGAACCCCTCCCCCCCCACCCGTCACCACGCTCCTGTCTCACATGATATTTCCGCTGAAATGGAATTCTCGTGTTTTTTTTTTGGAAACCGTGTCTGTGATTTAAGGCCGAAATTGCGCAGATGTGTCTTATTGGAGATTTCTCAGGAGCGTCGTTAGCTGCGGACGCTATTTGTCAGCGTTTTATTGGCCGGCGCTCCTCTCTGCTGCTCATTGTTCATTGGCCCAGCTGGCAGCGGACCTGGCTTCCCGCTGACACGCCGGTCGGCAAAACGTTTTTTTTTCCTGTCAGACGTCCGTCTGCCAGCTTTTATTCCGTGTGTGCGTGTGCGTGCGTGTCCGCGTGTGTACGTGTGTGTCCGGGTGTGTGGGTGTGTTTGTGTGTGTGCGTGCATGTGTTTGTGTGTGTGTGTGTGTGTTTGAGTGCATGCGTGTTTATGTTTGGGAGTATGTTTAGGTGCGTGTGTGTGTTTAGGAGCGTGTGCGTGTGTGTGTGCGTGTGTCTGTGTGTTTAAGTATGTGTGTGAGTTTACGGGTGCATGTGAGTGTTTGGGTGCGTGTGTGTGTTTACAGGTGCGCTTGTGTTTGGGTGCGTGTGTGTGTTCAGGTGCGCTTGTGTTTGGGTGCGTGTGTGTGTTCAGGTGTATGTGTGCATGCACATACCCATCAGTGTTCATTCTCTCAGCAGGTGGTGACCCTTAGAGGGTGAAGGAAGGGGCCTTCTCTGTCCAAGGAGAGGAGGAAGATCCTGTGCCAAGGTCCCGTGATTTCTCACCAGCGCCACCTTCAGGCTCGGCAGAAGAATGCCATCAAAGAGCTCTTAAGGCTTTTTGCTGAAAAGAATACAGACACAACCAACAGTTCCCTTAACTGTTGTTATGTAACACCCCTGTTTAAATTAAGCTTTAGGTGAATTTAATTCTTAGATTTTAAAAAAAGGGAAGGTGATTCATCTTCCGAAAAAGAACCCCAGGAAAAGCATTCAGGTGAAGCTTCCCGCATGCTCAGTTTTTGCTCCCTACAAGGCTGGTCTGTTAATACTCAGTGTGTCCAACCAAGCAATTTTCCTGGGGTTTAAATCCCAAAGGAAAGCCTGGGTGCCTATACAGTCAGTTTGGCTCGGTCTTTACCTGAACTGCAGCCGTAGCTTGTTTGTGTGCCTGTGTGAGGGGGTGGAGCTCTGCCGTGGTCCTCTTAGTTTGCCACTCCTTGTCACCCTTCTCAGCTGGAGGAGGCTGGATGATGAAGGACGGAGTTGTGAACCAGCTGTGTGGTGTAGCAGGCAAGGGGACTGAGGGGAGGTGGAGATTTATACTAATCTGTGACAGTAGACCACCATGTCCAGACTCACATGTACACACATGCTTCATGCAACAAATGCATGCAGGCACACAGATGCACAAACACACACACACACACACGTAAGCACGCGCACGTGTACTTGCACGTTTACATGCAAGCACATATGCAGACACACGCAAGCGAGTGCACACACATACACTTACATGCACACACACGTGCACAAAGACAGTAGGACAACTGGTCCAGTCTGGGGGTGGAGATCGTAGCAGGCCATTACGCTGGCCTGTATTGAACTCTGCTGTCTGAAGGTTCTGGAAAAGGTGGCGGTAGGAGAGTTAATCCCTAGGAAAACTGCCGGAATCTTCCATCTCTGTCACCCTGTCACCGTCGTCACCTCCTGACAGAATCAATAAATTAGGGCGCCACCGGTTTCTGAACCCTTTGCACCCCCCCTCCCATCCTGCTGCACTGGAGCAGAGGCTCCGCCCCCACTGCATCAGCCCAGGAAATTGATTGTTCCGCTGAGTTAATTGACACCTCAGGCGGTTCCTTTGTTTCCCTCCCTGTGTGGGTCGGCGATGGCTGAGTGGGTGTTTCCCGCCCTTCTCTCTTTGTTTTCTTGGCGGTACTGCTCTTGTTGACTTTCTCGGGAAGGGCAGCGGTAAACCGATCAGGGTTTTTTGGGGTAGGTGGGGGTCTGGATCGGTGGGATTTGGACGTGAATACGGAAGGCTGAGAAGCTTTGTGAGGTGACACGCATCAATATGCAATCCAAAATCCATACGTTAAATATCAGACTATGAAAGGTTGCAAAATATTTATTTCCATGATGACTAAATATATTTTCCGAAATATGTAGACAATTACATATATAAATTTGGGCATAGTTGGTATATGTTGTGTTTCATATCGAATATAGCATACAGTCAAAATATATTTTGGATTTCATATTGTACCACATACAATAATATATACCTGTTTTTCATGAGACAATGCTCAGGCATATAGTATACATATAGTAGGTGTAAAAGAAAATGGGGAAAGGAGTAGCAGTCAAAAACTTAGGGTTATGTGCTGGAATAGGTGGGTCAGCCTCAGTGAATTTCTCCTGAAGGGACAGGAGTCGTCTAAAATGGCGTCCTGCATATTGTTACATTTTACTTGCTGCATTTGTCATTTTTAAGTGATTGGAAATGGAATTGTTTAACTTTGCGATGCATGAAAGAAACGCACAATGGACCATTCGCTCATTTGATTTGAACTCATCACCGCATTTCAATTGGTCCGATTGGCCCGTTTCGAGTGCTGAATTGCATGTTCGCCCAATCACCTCGACCCAGACGGGCTTTGAAGTCAGAAGCCAGAATGTTCCGGAGCCTGTGAAATTCCCTATCCCGGAGCCATTGATGAACAAAGATGGTTAGCTAATGCATTAGGTCCGCATCTTCATATTCCCCACAAGCCATGCGAGTGACGCTTCTCTCAGCAAAGATGAAAACTAATTGGTTTACCTCTTGCCAATAGCCTTGGCCCGCTAAATCGCCAGTGGTGCAGACTAACCAATTCCAGCGACGTTTGTTTCTCCTGAAAACTCTCAGAAATTTTCAATTTGGGTTTTTTACAACCCATCTCCCGTCCCCCTGACAATGGCATTTAGCACCATGCATTATTCTACCCATGCGTTATTCTACTCACTGATGTGTGACAGTGAATTATGATAACACTGACGGTGCCTTATCATTGGCTCAAATGTGCAGGTTGTCTTAATCTTGTATCTTCAAGTTCTCTCTTCTTCTCACTTTCCATCTTTATATCTTGTTGGAGCTGCATGTGAGGGCTACTCCTGTTGCCCTGGAAACCTTAACCAGTGGTTTGATGAACTAACAAACACCAGCAAAGCTGGTTACTAACCTTTACTAACAGAGATTAACCAACTAAACCAAAACCTTGCAAGTCAAGGAAGTTCACTACCTTTCTGTCACCTGAAAACTGTCTTTCCTGTAACTATGGTGCTGTTACTGCTCTTTTCAGTGTGAGCGTGTTTGTGTGTGCGTGTATTTGTGAATATAGCTGTGTGTACTTACGTGAATGTTGTTGTGTGCGTGCGTGTGGGAATATGGCTGTGCGTTTCTGTGTTAATAGGGTGGTGAGTGCATGTACATGCATGTGAATACTGCTGTGTGTGTGTGTGTGCGTGTGTGTGCGTGTGTTTGCTTGTGTGTGTGCGTGTGTGTGTGCTTGTGCGTATGCGTGTGTCAGTTTGTGTGTACAGAGGACTGTCTAATGTTGTCATATAAATTTCACAACTCCGTCTCATTCATCTGGCACTTTCCATGTGCACAAGAGTTTCTCTGACAAAAAAGAAAAAAGAAAAAAGAAAAAAAAAAACCTGACATTCTCTTCCTGGCATCGTGGGCAGAAGGCTTAACAAAATCTAACACTTTACTAACGTCTAACAATTCTAACAATGCTGTTACTAACCCCTGCAGTAGATGGTGCTGCGTACTGTGGGCTAGGCTTACTAACGGATCCCAACAGGCTCTGTGAGTCCCTTCCCACAATCCCCTGCTTCTGGAAACAATTTCCCCTTCCCTGACAGACTTGCTAAGACACCAACAACAATGGCCAGGAGTGTCATATTTTATATCACAGTTCTTAAATTCAGCAAGGGTAATTATTTCTGTGCCATACCTCTACCCCGCAGAACCAATATCGATTGTTCTAAAAACCGAGGAAAAAAATGACTTGCTCTAATTCATCAATCCCTTGTTCCATAGCACAAGATATCTACAGCTGGGAAAAAAGAAAAAGAAAAAAAAACAAAGCCCTGCTTTGTAATGCTTTCCAAAATCACACAGATGATGTTTTTGTTATGTCTGTACAGTAGTTGAATTTAAAATGTCTCCTCTAAGAAAGCAGTCTTTCAGGGGCTGAAGAAATAGTTTCAGAACCAGGAACGAAGCCATGGTTTTGAGTAAAACCAAACCTTTTCACAGTGCCTGCACAGTGGACCGGAGAGGGCGAGGTTAGCCCCGAGGACGCTGCTCCCATTGGCTGTTACAGCCTGTCTCTCAAAAGCCAGAACTCATTTTTTTATACCACCATTACGGGCTCAGTTTGTGAGAGGGAAAACTGGAGCGAGCTTGCAGTCAGCCATCAGCTGTGTCAAGCAAGACGTTAATAATGCATTTACAACACAGCTGTGCCATATTTGCACACATCATGTCTGCTCCAAGCTAGTTTTGACCTTGAGCCAAAATAACTCACCTTTAGGCGCCCCCCCCCCCTCCCATCTCCCCCCCGGTCTACTGTGTGGCAACCTGTTGCCCTGTGCTTGGTTTGTTGCTTGGACAAATCATTGCTATGTCCCGCCACATTCTTTCCACCCCGCAATTCTCAGAAATCAAGAGGAATGCACTAACACACCTGTTTACAATACTAACTACCGGTGATGACCGAGGTACTAACACCCCTGGTGTTTTCTTTCCAACACCGCCTCTCTTCTTGACTAACTCTGTATCCGATCCTTGACTAACGCACGCTTCATTTCCTGCCTCAGTCCTGGCGCCTTCTACTTACCACCTGCCCTCCCCCCACCCTCCCCCCACCCCACCCCCCTCTCCGCGAATTTTCAGAGGGTGCGGAGACGGCAGCTAACTCGACTCATCTCTTTACTAACATTGGTGCGCCGGCGTGACGGTCACAGCTGGTGCCATTACTAACTCGGCGGGGGGGGGGGGGGGGGGGGCGACTGGGCAAGCCTGAATGATGCTACTTGCCCCCCAGACTGGTCAAGAGGAAATGCTCTGTACTAACACTCCTGGGGCTGGGGGTGGCCAGCTCAACACTAACATGCACCTTGCACCCCTTAACCCCCCCCCAAAAAAAGAAAGAGCTAACAAACTAATGACTGAATCACTGTGCCTGACTGCTCTCCTGCATATGCCTTCCTTTTTGGAACATACTGTAGCATCGAGTGCGGACTGGGGCGTGAAACCTAAATGTGAAGAGTGTATGTTTCATGCAAGCTGAAAATATACAGCATATATTAGGAAATATATTATTGTGGCTATTGCCACTTTAATGTCTTTTTTGTGATGTTAAAAGACATAGATTTTATGTAATATATGTACTGAATCATGTGTGCACATACATGTATGTGTGTGAATGTCATATATAATATAAATATATACATATACACATGTATGCATATGTACAGTATGTATGTATATATATATATATGTACTGTATATATACTAAACATATATATGTATGCGCTGTATATATATTATACATATAGAAATAATATACACACATGTATACACCATCATTTCAAACAGGTAATATATATGCTGTATTACTATATACCTGTACTAAAATATAACTGTAAATATGCATTATTAAAGTGTCGCCTCCTGACGGGGTGCTCTTCATAGGGGTCATGAGGGTGCCATTTTGTGGCTGAAGGCAGAGACAGGAGCAGCCTTCAGAAACAGTGGGGGTGGATGGGAGTGGGAACAGGAGAGCCTCTGGTGGGGACCCAGCGCGACCCTGCCGAATTAAAGCGCGTAAAGCCGCCGTGTTTCCAGCGGAACGCGTAACGCTGCGGGCGTACAGTACGTTAGGACGGCTCGGGGAGTCAGGCGAGGTTGCCTGTTTTTGCTGTGATGAGTCTCACAGAGTTTCGCTCGCTCCCTCTGAACACGGGGTTCCTGAACCTCCCAGCATCTAGACACCGCATGCACCTCTCATTATTCAGTCATCCGGGCTCAGGGCTGACCCTGGGATTCAATCAAACCCGCCAAGTTGCACTAGAGGTATGAAGAGCTATTCAATACAAAACGGACAAAAACACAAATCAATCCAGCGCAGTACTACACGTCACTCTTTTGTTCAATAAACCTCAAAGTCCTAGTCGGTATCTGGTAAGCCGTGATGCAGCTGCATATTAACTGCGTACTTCTTCTGATTAGCGCCTTCTCTAAGACATTTTGGCGGATTCGGTTGAATCAGGGGGATCGGGTTTTGAGGGAAGCGCTCTCAGAGCTGCCTTTGTGGATTTCAGGGCCCCCAAAATGTACCCACAGCCAAACTAAACGGACGACTTTTTCCGCGTCCGTCCACGCTGTGCTTATTCTGCCTTCCCGTTCACTTTCTGGCCAATATCACACTTCATTGCCATGGATACAAAAATCCTCTCTCCCGATTTGCTGTTGTGGCTCTGAAAGGCTTTCAACTTTTAATGGTGTAGTTTTTTTTTTCATTTTCAAAAGCACTCTTCCACCTCTTCAGCAGTTACGAACAATACAACGCAGAGGTTTGGCATGACAACGGACGACCTTGAATCCAACTCACAGGGTACGCTCTGAGTGGAAGGATAAATAAATGAATAATAATTGAAAAAATAAAAATAATAAAATAATAATAATAAAAGCTCTGCAGTTTCCGGCAGTGGTGACTAATGCCACTGAATGCCTGCCTGGGGGACAGGACTGGCGAGATTCGCTCCTGTTGCTAACGCTAAAGTGCGGGCGCTGTGTGCGCGTTTCCGCTGGAAATGGTTAGGCCCTTTCTGCACACGGAGGCGACGCCCCCATCTGCGCACTGATCCTGGCCTTGCACTGCTTTCCTCTGCACGACAGGAAGTCGCTCTGACTGGGAGAGGGCGTCAATAATGTCCGCCACTCCTTGTGTGTGCGTGTGTGAGTGTGAGTGCGTGTGTATGTGTGTGAGAGAGAGAGAGAGAGAGAGAAACGTGTGAATTCCTTACTAGGTGTTTCACCAGATGGTTAACTGGGCTTCATTTTTGTTTCACTCATCGAATGCATAGAATTAAATGAATCCATTCAGAGATGGGATTCTGACTTAGCTGAGTTCCGCCCTTGCTTTAATGGTAACCATGTTAGCCAGGTAGTCACCGTTGCTGATTGGAGAGTGTGGCTCCTTGTTAAGTGGCCCTCTCTAAATACAGGATGTGTGCGCTTCTTGAGCTTTTGCTTCTTAATGGCGCTGTCCTCTGGCTTCTTTTCCTTTTGTTCTTCCTCATCACCACCTATCTCAAAATGGAGACTCGGTGACAAACTCAGGGAGCTGCTTCGGGGAGCGGTGGTTTTCTTTGGCAGGAGAATTGCCTTAAATGTCACATTAAACTGCAGATTACGGTTGGGTGGGATTTTCGGGTGAGTGAGTTCTTGCCAGGGGCACAGAGATGATTCCGTGTGATGCTGTTATAAAAGGGGGGGGGGGGGGGTGGGCAAGGGGACAGAGGGTGTCAAGGTGACAGATTATGACCAGGTGATAGAGGGTGACAGGTTTATAGAGGGCAGCAAGGTGACCGAAATGAAGTCACCAGGAAGTTCAAGATTATTTCTGCCTCGACATCTGTTGTAACAGGCATATGGGCCAATACAATAAACGCAGTGTTTCACATCTGTCATGCACACTGCCCGATGTTTGGCCTAATTGTGCAAATGTATTGCTTGTGCAGGCTACCTTGGTGTTCTCTGAGGAATTAAAAGTTGCTTTGTCCTCTTCTGCTCTGTGAAACCTTCAGCAGGTTCAGCTTTTTTTCCTGAAAAGCACAAAAAAAAATTTAATAAAAAAAATTTAAAAAGTTTGTGTGAAGAATATTACTCTCTGGGCTTTATTTATTGTCTTGTTTTCAGAAGAAACATTTTTACAGGTCGACAAGCAGCAGGAATCAGGAGACTTTCTTATCCAAAGCGACTTACACAACTTTTACATTGCATCCATTTATACAGCTGGATGTATACTGAAGCAATGCAGGTGAAGTACCTTGCTCAAGTGTACAACGGCAGTCTTACCTGGGAATCAAACCTGTGACCTTCAGGTTACAAGACCAGCTCCATATCAATTATACTACACTGCCGCCTATCCGGGAATCAAACCTGTGACCATCAGGTTACAAGTCCAGTTCTTTACCCATTATGCTACACTGCCTTAGCAGTCAGCCTTGCCGTATGCGGCTGTGCCAGAAGTGCTATGCGCTACATGCTACACGCTCCGCCTGACACGAGCTCACCTGGGACGGACTCCTCACAGCCACGCGCGGAGCCTCGCTATCGCACACGGAGGCGATCTCCCTCGCTCTCCCTCGCTCCCCCTCGCTCTCCCTCGCTCTCCCGTGCTCTCCCGCGCTCTCCCTCGCTCTACCGTTCTCTCCCGCGCTCTCCCTCGCTCTACCGTTCTCTCCCGCGCTCTCCCTCGCTCTCCCTCGCTCTACCGTTCTCTCCCGCGCTCTCCCTCGCTCTACCGTTCTCTCCCGCGCTCTCCCTCGCTCTCCCTCGCTCTACCGTTCTCTCCCGCGCTCTCCCTCGCTCTCCCTCGCTCTACCGTTCTCTCCCGCGCTCTCCCTCGCTCTCCCTTGCTCCCCCTCGCTCTACCGTTCTCTCCCTCGCTCTCCCGCGCTCCCCCTCGCTCTACCGTTCTCTCCCTCGCTCTCCCTCGCTCTCCCTCGCTCTACCGTTCTCTCCCTCGCCCTCCCTCGCCCTCCCTCGCCCTCCCTCGCTCTCCCTCGCTCTCCCTCGCTCTCCCTCGCTCTCCCTCGCTCCCCCTCGCTCTCCCTCGCTCTCCCTCGCTCTCCCTCGCCCTCCCTCGCCCTCCCTCGCTCTCCCGCGCTCTCCCTCGCTCTCCCTCGCCCTCCCTCGCTCTCCCGCGCTCTCCCTCGCCCTCCCGCGCTCTCCCTCACTCTCCCTCACTCTACCGTTCTCTCCCTCGCTCTCCCGCGCTCCCCCTCGCTCTACCGTTCTCTCCCTCGCTCTCCCTCGCTCTCCCTCGCTCTACCGTTCTCTCCCTCGCCCTCCCTCGCCCTCCCTCGCCCTCCCTCGCCCTCCCTCGCTCTCCCTCGCTCTCCCTCGCTCTCCCTCGCTCTCCCTCGCTCCCCCTCGCTCTCCCTCGCCCTCCCTCGCCCTCCCTCGCTCTCCCTCGCTCTCCCTCGCTCTCCCGCGCTCTCCCTCGCTCTCCCTCGCTCTCCCTCGCCCTCCCTCGCCCTCCCTCGCTCTCCCTCGCTCCCCCTCGCCCTCCCTCGCCCTCCCTCGCTCTCCCTCGCTCTCCCTCGCTCTACCGTTCTCTCCCTCGCTCTCCCTCGCTCTCCCTCGCCCTCCCTCGCCCTCCCTCGCTCTCCCTCGCTCCCCCTCGCCCTCCCTCGCCCTCCCTCGCTCTCCCTCGCTCTCCCTCGCCCTCCCTCGCTCTCCCTCGCTCTCCCTCGCTCTCCCTCGCCCTCCCGCGCTCTCCCGCACTCTCCCTCGCCCTCCCTTGCTCTCCCTCGCTCTCCCTCGCTCTCCCTCGCTCTCCCTCGCTCTCCCTCGCTCTCCCTCGCTCTCCCGCGCTCTCCCGCGCTCTCCCGCGCTCTCCCTCTCTCCACCTCACTCTCCCTCGCTCTACCGTTCTCTCCCGCGCTCTCCCTCGCTCTCCCGCGCTCTCCCTCGCTCTCCCTCGCTCTCCCTCGCTCTCCCTCGCTCTCCCTCGCTCTCCCTCTCTCTCCCTCGCTCCCCCTCGCTCTCCCACGCTCTCCCGCGCTCTCCCTCGCTCTCCCTCGCTCTACCGTTCTCTCCCTCGCTCTCCCTCGCTCTGCCGTGCTCTCCCTCTCTCTCCCTCGCTCTCCCTCGCTCTCCCTCTCTCTCCCGCGCTCTACCGTTCTCTCCCTCGCTCTCCCTCGCTCTCCCTCGCTCTACCGTTCTCTCCCTCGCTCTCCCTCGCTCTCCCTCGCTCTACCGTTCTCTCCCTCGCTCTCCCGCGCTCTCCCTCGCTCTCCCTCGCTCTACCGTTCTCTCCCTCGCTCTCCCTCGCTCTCCCTCGCTCTACCGTTCTCTCCCGCGCTCTCCCTCGCTCTCCCGCGCTCTCCCTCGCTCTCCCTCGCTCTACCGTTCTCTCCCTCGCTCTCCCTCGCTCTCCCTCGCTCTACCGTTCTCTCCCGCGCTCTCCCTCGCTCTCCCTCGCTCTCCCTCGCTCTCCCTCGCTCTACCGTTCTCTCCCTCGCTCTCCCTCGCTCTCCCTCGCTCTCCCTCGCTCTCCCTCGCTCTCCCTCGCTCCCCCTTGCTCTCCCTCGCTCTCCCTCTCTCTCCCTCGCTCCCCCTCGCTCTCCCACGCTCTCCCGCGCTCTCCCTCGCTCTCCCTCGCTCTACCGTTCTCTCCCTCGCTCTCCCTCGCTCTGCCGTGCTCTCCCTCTCTCTCCCTCGCTCTCCCTCGCTCTCCCTCTCTCTCCCGCGCTCTACCGTTCTCTCCCTCGCTCTCCCTCGCTCTCCCTCGCTCTACCGTTCTCTCCCTCGCTCTCCCTCGCTCTCCCTCGCTCTACCGTTCTCTCCCTCGCTCTCCCGCGCTCTCCCTCGCTCTCCCGCGCTCTCCCTCGCTCTCCCTCGCTCTCCCTCGCTCTCCCTCGCTCTCCCTCGCTCCCCCTTGCTCTCCCTCGCTCTCCCTCTCTCTCCCTCGCTCCCCCTCGCTCTCCCACGCTCTCCCGCGCTCTCCCTCGCTCTCCCTCGCTCTACCGTTCTCTCCCTCGCTCTCCCTCGCTCTGCCGTGCTCTCCCTCTCTCTCCCTCGCTCTCCCTCGCTCTCCCTCTCTCTCCCGCGCTCTACCGTTCTCTCCCTCGCTCTCCCTCGCTCTCCCTCGCTCTACCGTTCTCTCCCTCGCTCTCCCTCGCTCTCCCTCGCTCTACCGTTCTCTCCCTCGCTCTCCCGCGCTCTCCCTCGCTCTCCCTCGCTCTACCGTTCTCTCCCTCGCTCTCCCTCGCTCTCCCTCGCTCTACCGTTCTCTCCCGCGCTCTCCCTCGCTCTCCCGCGCTCTCCCTCGCTCTCCCTCGCTCTACCGTTCTCTCCCTCGCTCTCCCTCGCTCTCCCTCGCTCTACCGTTCTCTCCCGCGCTCTCCCTCGCTCTCCCTCGCTCTACCGTTCTCTCCCGCGCTCTCCCTCGCTCTCCCTCGCTCTCCCTCGCTCTCCCTCGCTCTACCGTTCTCTCCCGCGCTCCCCCTCGCTCTCCCTCGCTCTCCCTCGCTCTGCCGTGCTCTCCCTCTCTCTCCCTTGCTCTCCCTCGCTCTCCTTCTCTCTCCCTCGCTCTCCCGCGCTCTCCCTCGCTCTCCCTCGCTCTCTCTCGCTCTCCCTCGCTCTCCCTCGCTCTCCCTCGCTCTCCCGCGCTCTCCCTCGCTCCCCCTCGCTCCCCCTCGCTCCCCCTCGCTCTCCCTCACTCACTCTCCCGCTGCATTACCATCCTCGCGCGGCTTCAGGTTATAATGGCGGCCCTCGGCGCCGCTGATTATAGCAATCAGAGCCGCGGCTTCGGCGTCATTTACGGCCCTCGAGATCCCCCGGGCGCCTCGAACCCCCCCGCGGATTACCCGCGTCCTGGCTATTCTCGGGGATCGCCCACTCGGGGTAATAGCCGCGCTGCTCGAGAGGCACGGGGCGACAGCTGCAGAAGTGGGCCTTAACGCGCCACCTGCGCTGTGTTCCGGCTGCGCAGGTTAGCTTAACGTGCGGCAAAAAAACACGTTTCCCAGAGTTACCCGCATCGTAATCCTGGATGCAAATATACTGTAAAACGCGCATTGAGTTTCATCAACGGCCTGCAACAGCATTTAAAAGTAAATCATAGCAATGAAGTCTACCATTTGGTCGCATATCCCTTAAAAGCAATAACTGCATCAATTATATGACCCATTGACATCACCAAACCTTTGGTATCTTCATTGGAAATGTGTTTCCAGGGCTTCACTGCAGCTGCTTTAAGTAGATTTTTGTTTCAGGGGGTTTCTGTCTTCAGTCTCCTCTTCAAGTGAAAATGCATGCGTGAATAAGTCAGGAAATTGTCTTGGCTAGTCCAAAAACGTTCCACTTTTTCCCACTGATGAATGATTTGGTTGTTTTGGCAGTGTGCTTTGGGACATAGTCTTGCTGCACGACGAAGCACCGGCTGATGAGGTTGGAGGAATTTCTGTACATAGCCAGACAAAATGTGCCTGTATACTTCCAAATTCTTCTTCTTGCTGCCATTCTGCTTTACATCATCAACATAGATGAGTGAGCCAGAAGCAGTCATACATGCTCAAGCCATAACACCTCCATATTTCACAGATAAGGGGGGAGGTGCTTTGGATCACAAGCTTTGGTAAAAGTTAATTTTGGTCTCATCTGTCTATTAAACTTTGTTCCAGCACTCTTGTAGTTCACATCTGTATTTTTTTTGTTGAATTCTTATCTGGCCTTTATACTCTTCTGATGATAGGATTGCCTCTTGCAGTGTAGCCTCTATAATTCTGCTCTCGAAGTGTTCTGCATATGGTTGCTTGTGACATTTTCACCCCTATCCTCTGGAGACTGCTGGTGATGTCACTGACTGTTATTTGAGGGGTCTTCTTCACAGCTCCTAGGGTTCGTCTGACATCAACTGCAGTTGTCCTCCTTGGCTGACCTGTACAGAGTTCATGTCTGAGTCATCCAGTGGTTTCTTTCTTTTTCAAGACTTTCCAAACTGCTGTACTTGATATACACAGTTTCTGTGCGATTCATCTTAATGAATTCTTCTGTTCTCTCAGCTCACAGATGAGTTGTTTTTCAGCCATAGTCAGTTCTCTGGTCTTCATGATGATGTATGTCTTCTGACTCCAAATGCAATCTCCACAGAGAGAGGCTAAAACCAATACAAGACACTGACTTCTATTTTATGTGTGAACAATCAATGCAAAAAGAAGCACACAACTGTTAACACCTGTCAGTCATCTGTTAATTTTACACAGCTGAAAATAGGGAAAAACGGCTATTTCTGTAAAATGGGAAAACATATATGCATGTAAATACCACGGAATAAAAGCTGATTGTCTGTACTCTTGTCTCTCATTCATCTTTTGATCTCAAATCAGAAAAAAAGCAAAAACAACACATTTCACTCCAACGTTACCATACCTTCGGAGGGCACTGTATATATATATATATATATATATATATAATTCAGAAGTAAGTGTTGTATTGATGCCTGACTTCAATATATGATACAGAAATGCCAGTGACAAAAAGGAAAATAAAACATACCAGATTTTCCTGCATACGCAACAAAAGCATTCTTTTACTGTCATCTAGTGGCCATGTATTCTTAGTGTTTGTTTGTTGAAAGAGAAATTCATGGATGACTAATCAAAGATAAAAACCAAGTTTAATTAGAATACACACAATAATACATATGATTAACATAACCAAATAGATATGATTAAAACAACCAAATAAATGAATGAAATTGTTTAGATTAACGCCTTTTGTATTTATATTTGGTGAAAGTATTTAATTTTACATATATTTTTGTAGCATTTTATTTTTTGGTATTGCTTAGCAGACATGCAGAGATTTATGTACACTAGCTTACCTTTTCCACATATATCTGGAATTTATATATCCACATATATTCCACATATAGCTTGAACTCTTCTGCAGCTGTGCCTAGCTTCATTCATTCATAAGCTCATGAATGAGAGCAGACAGAGTTTTTGTCACCAATATAAACTATTTTAACGGCAGCCTGATCTAGAAGTGAACCATTTCATGATTTTAGAGCCAATTAGACAAATTGCCATTTAGACTAACTGCATCAGACTATTTAGTCACATCATCGATTGTTGATTTTAAGGCAGTGAAGGCAATAAAAATCCATTAAAACTATGTACAGCAACTAAAATGGTGCATGTATTTATCTTGACAAACTTAGTCATACATTTATTTCCTTTTCCAATTTTTTTAAATCAATGAACTTATACACGTGTATACATATATTTTATGTATTTTTATACATATATTTACAGTTACTTACAATATATTTTACATTTTGGCGTGCATTCTTGCGGCTTGTTTCAAATAAATGGCCTCAGATAGATCTTTGTGAAATTTAATGATCTACGAATCAAACCCATGGTTAACTGTCCCATGGTGAGTGTAAAGTTGTTTTATTATATTTAATAAAGATATAGACTTAGATAGATATAGATTTTCCTTCCAAAACTTACTGTTCTACATATACTGTAGCTGAGTATTAGATGAGTACAGCTTATTTTGAATAATAACTTTGTTGTTCTTCTTCATCTTATAATAATAATAATTAACCTGAAACGTAGGATGAGATGCACATTCCATAAAGTCCTGCAGGGGGCAGCATTGTGCTTCCATAGCCACAAGCGCTGTGCTGCTACAGCCGCAAACACTGTAAAGCTATTGTCAGTCATGGAAGCTGTGTGTGTGTGTGTGTGTGTGGAAGAGAGAGAGAAAGAGAGAGAGCGAGGAAGAGAGACTTTAAAATTCAAAACAGCCAGGCCACTGAATAATTTCTAGGGGAATCTGGCAGGCCTGGACAGCCAGCACATGAGTTGTGGAATCAAAGCTGTTTATATTCTGTGTAAACGCAGCAGGCTCCGCACGTCCTTAAACTGTGCATTTAATGAGGTTGTATATTTCAGCAGGCTCCCCTGCATTGTGTTCCAAAGAGAACGTCGCCCTTCTTGTGCCTGTGTTGGGTGTAAATGAGGCACTTCCTGTTCTTGCTCCCCTGTACTGAAAACCTGAGGTCAAAGGTCATCTAGATGAAGGCACATGTAGGTGAGCAAAGAGATTCAGCAAAAGATATCTACTCCTCAGTACATTACACTACAACACAATACACTATAACACAATACAATGACACAATGCACTAATATACACCACAATACCCTATAATACAACATGATACACTATAATAAACTTCAACACAATGCAAGACATAAAATATACTACAATACATTACATTACAATGCAATGCAATACTGTACAACACAATACAATAAACTACAACACACCACCATGACTTACAGCACAATACACCACAATACACAACAAACCAACGCAATAAACTATATTACAACACAACACAAAAATTATGCTTCAACACCATCATTACATTATGATGCGTTTCGGACCCCGCCCTGCGCAACGCGGTCACGGTCGGATAAACCGAGGCGGGGCTCTCTAAGCTGCGACTGGAGGACGGTCCAATGGCGGAGAGCGGAAGCCTGTCATCACCTCATCAGGAGAATCAGACCGCAGATACACCCACCAGACGCTCAGCTTTGCATTAACGGTGCGCTGCTTCGATGCTCAAGGTACAATCATTGAAAACAGCGTGTGATATTGAATAACTGGTTCAGCATTTATTCACAAAATGCAACATGCTGCAATGCATTCAAGTCAAGTCAAGAGCTGAAAATGCTGCATCACTTCACATGATACAGTATTTTCCAAAAATAATGTCTTGCAAGATGTTCAACCTTCTTGCTAAATTAAGTCAGTAACCATTGAAACCAGATTCTGTGTGAAATTTTACCAAGTATTTAAGTTTCTTCACACAGCAGCAATTATCCAGGGCAGTATGCTGCTTTTGCTATTGAGCCATCAGAGTGTGGACAATCAAAAGAGAACCCTGTAAGTTGTGTCTCCTTGCCGTTGATGCAGAAACATTGCAGTATTAAGCATCTCCAGAATTCATTAAATGGCACGGCCAATGACCAAGGACATTCTGTACTGTATTACGTTTGCACTAAAAAGGTCGCAGGTTTGATTGCCAGGTGGGCCACTGCCGTTGCACCCTTGAGAAAGGTACTTCACCTGAATTGCTCCAGCGTACCCAGCTGTATAAAAGGATACTCTGGATAATGTCGTCTGCCAAATGCCTGTTATCTAATATAATATAATGTAATGTATCACCAGAAGCTCCTGCGGAACCTCCTGCAGTAAAAAAGCAAAGAGGACAGAGGAAGCACAAGACCTGATTATCTGGTCGGTTTATAGAACCTGTCCTTCGACCCTCAGGGCACTGCGGTGCTGAGTGGACACACTGGAGCAAAGACCTGACCCCGGCCTGACCTCCCCGACCCCTGAACCCAATTAACAGGATCAGCCTAATATCCGTCGATGCACTCTCTCTTTGTAACGGTCCTGCTAACTGACGTGTTCACTGACACCTACCTCCGTTTCCAGCGCAGCAGCGATCACTGAACGCGGCTGCTTTTCCTGGAGTTGAAAAGGTCATGCGTTCGACCCGTCGGCTGGGCTGACGGTTCATCATCACGCGTGTGTGCGTCGTTCGGCCTGACGGATGGGGAGCGCCGTGGTCTCGGAACAAGCAGACAGGGACACGGCCAGTTTGGGAGAAGCAAGCAAGTCAATAAGATGGAAACAGTACTGATTTGGCAGACAATGTGTGGTACAAAATGTTCAGTTGAGGCTCTTCAGCAAGACTTTTTTGCAGCTAACTTTATCCTCTCTTTTCTCATTCTCATTCCCTCTCTCTACACACACACAAACATTATTTCTATTATTGAAGATTCAATAATGAAATGTACTACTGGGAAATACACTACCCTACTGGGTGTCACTCTGGATAAGGGCATCTGCCAGGTGATTGTAATATAATTAATTTTCAGAAGATGGAATTACCTTG
This sequence comes from Anguilla anguilla, assembly GCF_013347855.1. Taxonomy (NCBI): domain Eukaryota; kingdom Metazoa; phylum Chordata; class Actinopteri; order Anguilliformes; family Anguillidae; genus Anguilla; species Anguilla anguilla. The sequence goes on from NC_049214.1 coordinate 33,402,590, forward strand.
ATGTTTCCCCCTCCCCATCTCCGCCTTTCTATTATTGTATAGTTTTTCTTTTGTTTTTTCACTTGTCATTGATGTTCACTAAGGGGCAGCGGGGGTTGGTGTTGGGTTAAGGGGTCATCAAACTCACCCAATGGCCAGGTCGGGAATGAAAATGCATCTGTTATATGGAAACTATTATATGGTGTGATTATTGTCATTGCATTACTGTTGCCTTTGTCAAAGATATGTACAGTATAGGATTTCATCTTCACATAGTACTCTATGCATTGGCAATATTGACAAAGGCAAAACAAAATAAAATATGAGAGAGAGAGAGAGAGAGAGAGAGAGAGATGGCTTTCAAACATCTATTTCCGCTGTTGTTGCCATGGCTACCCAGTGGGTCAAAGGTTGTCTCTCTGTCTCTTGCATAGAGGATCGGGAGCCAGAGAAAGTCTACTCAGATGCTCTCCGAATGAGACTTTTCTGCAAGAAATGTTTATTGCCATTTCTCTCCTGCCAGGCGTGTGAGAGAGTGCTGCGGCTTTGCCCATGTGACCGGAATCGGCAACAGAAAGTTCAAACTGACCATAACAGGCCAAGGGAAATCAACAAAATGCATACACGCACAAACATGCGCACGCATGCGCACACACACGCACACACACACACACGCATGCGCATGCGCACGCACAAACACGCACACCCACACACACATACGCACACAATTCTTACCGCACCTTGTGTATGTGTTGGTGGGCAACCCGTATAAGACTCAGAGCACAGGCAGTTTCTATGCGTCAACTCTTCTGTAGTTGCCCCCAAAATCTAGGTCACAACTTCCCAAATGGGTACAAAAATGCAACATGAAATTTATGTGTGTTATAAATCGCAGGACTGTTATGGTTCAAAATTAGGCAAACAATTTATAGGTCTTTTTAAAAGACCTCGGATGTTATGCAACACACTGATGTGGCAGGTGTCCTGTGTCTCTTTATTGGCATAAATGAACCTTTCTTTGGTAAGTGAATGAGGTAACAAAATGTGACATCACATGAATGGAATTTTCACATTCTCCACATGGGTGATACACTACCTTTCAGAAAAGTCAAGGACAAAATCAAGATATCAATTTGACTGGCAATATCAGGCCCAAGTTGGAAAAAAGATAATAAATTGTAAACAGACCGTATGAATCAGGGTTTCTATCATTTTGTATATGTTTACTGGGGCTGAGACTATCAAATTGGGTCTAGAATCACTGAAACCACATTCATAGGAATCAACATAAAACAAGCACAGCTGACTTCATATATTATATTTTCTATTTACTGTTACCAGTATATTTTCTGTTTTCCAGTAACCGTTCACATCTCCACCCCGAGGAAAACATAGCTTCTTCACAAATCCCTACACTGTGTACATGTGTGTACGGACAATAATCTCATTCTTTAAAGTTGAAACACTTTTGAGTTCTTTGTTTTAAAAAAATCATCACTTTCTTTCAACCATTGTACATAGATTTTACAGCCTATTGTGTTCAAAGAATCTTTGTCATCTCTTCGAACAGATTCTTGTGAGACTAATACTGAAATAAAACTTATTTTATGGTGCCCTTCTAAGACATAAATGTAACCTCAGCCACTGTGTGAAGAAAGCAATCGGATGCACGCACACACACACACATACATGCATGCACACACGAACGCACACACGCGCACACACACACGCGCTTTCCATTCAGATATTTATCCTGGCACACCATTTTATGCTGGGGCCAGTTTGGCATTACATCTGAACACAGGCGATGATAGCAAGAGTTTTTATGTCAATGTGAATTATGCAAATTTGACCTAGTTTGTAGCTACATTTCGGGGAGTGAACATTCCGCACGGAACCATAGTGCTTTGAGGAAATTGCTTCATGGTGTTTTCATTGTTTCTGTTGCTGTTGGAACGGCGAGGGGCCTGGTCTCTCCTTCCACCACCGAAATGGGACGAAGTGTCCTGACCGCAGACAGAATAATTTTTGTACGGCCAATCGAATGCACTTCCTGTGTCGTAAATTTCACAGTGCCGGCCTGTTGCCCATTAACTTCTGTCCCCGAAAACCAGGGGAAGCTCTGCATGAATTACGTTAGGCAGGGAAGAGAAATTCTGCGCTCGGAACAAATGAGTCTGAGGGTACCGGTCCAAGGGGAATATGAGTGTAAGTCCAAGCAAAAGGCGGAAAAATGCCTTGAATCAGGGGATACTCAATTCTGGCTCTTGAGGCCAGACGCACTGCTGGTTTTCATTCTTCCCCTCTAATCAGGGACAGATTTAGACCTGGCACACCAGGTGCATGGGATATCTGGCCAATCAAAGCCGTTAAACATTCAATTAACTGTCAGGTAGCAAAGCAGTAGTACTGGGCTCAAGGTCACGATTTGAGTGTCAACTGTGGACCCTAAATCCTAGACATCCTAACCCGGTCATCAAATTCACACTTGCACATGAAATGTCGTTCAATTCATACTGCCAGCTTTGGTCATTTTAATCAGTTTGCCAGATGCATTTACTGGACATTCTATACATGATTTAGAACCCCCTGGGTTGAGGAGCCACTTGGTCAAATAAGGAGAAAAATGGTAAAGCAATCAAGCCTTCGTCATGATCTATGTTAGCATATGAAGACTATACACCAAAAGTTACCAATATACTAGTACCAGTGTTTTCCATACCATCTCACATCCAGAAAGCATGGATAGTGTCCTGGATAGTGTTAAGAATGCCTGCCTCTAAGCAACGGGTTTGCTAAAAAAGACCAAAAAACTGTTATGCCAGCTCAGTTAACCATCCACTGGAAGGGATACTTTTTCACCCTGATGGTTTATGTTCTTTTTTTTTTTTTTTTTTGAGGATTCAAAGTTTCTGTGAACGTATTTGTGGAGAGTGGGTGTTCTGGGATGAGGACACGGCAGAAAGCCACGCTCTGGCATTGGTAATCCACCCAACTTTCATCCCGTTCCTCTTCAGCCTTACTCAAAGGATTGGATAGTGCGCTTCTGACGGAAACTGTTCCATCCTTGTCAGCTGGCTGAATTATGCATTTCTGCTTTGAAATAGCCAAAAGCCACTCTTTCGTCTTTGGCTAGACTTATTTCATATAATAATATTCTGCCACTGGATGTGGATTTGTAAGATGCAGCAAGAATGCTGAAAGCCAGCTACGATACTATTGGCCTGTGGGTGAGTTCCCGGCTAGGACAAAATGGCTCCAGACCACACTCTGACATTTTATCCCAGGGGAAATCCTTTTAAGGATGCATTCGCAACCTGACGAAAGGCACAAGAAGACCAAGTTCCACAGCCTACAAAAGGTGCTTTAATAACATTATTTGGTCAGCTGGGAACCAATTAAACTCACACAAGTTGCAACTTCTTTTAATATTTTGCATATAAACTTTTTGTGGTTAGGCAAACATTATTCAAATGTTGGATTCTTGCCTCTTTAGTCTTTTTACTGCTACGGAATGTTTCAAATGTGACCTGGGCCTGTTTACATCATAGCTAAAAATGTGTTGTTGGTTCCAGTGAAAATAAGAAACGTAAAAATGTAAATATGGAAATGTTATTGTAATAATGTGAATGTAATGTTCTTGTGCAAGCTGCGAAGGAACTACACGTGTCTGTGTGTTCCCCTGGGTAGACACGCCCCCTCTGGCCATAGACGAGTCATTATTGCCGATTCGTCAAAGGCCACCATGCTAATTTCTTTAGACATCTCGTGTTTCAGGACCGCTCCTCCAACGCCTGACGACACTCCGAAGCCCTCACCTCGGCCAGAGGTTCTTTACGGGGAACCCCGCCCCGAAACCTGCCAGACTCCCCGAAAAGCCAGCGGCGGCCAAACTGAACCTGAGCGTCCGTCACAAAAGGCCACCGCCCGTGACCGCCCGTGACCGCCCGTGACCGCCCGTGACTGCCCCTGACCGCCCGTGACCGCCCCTGACCGCCTCCAGCACGAGCGCGGGGAGCCCCCGCCCTCTCAGAAACGGCCCGGAGAGCACGTTGCCATGGAGACGGCAGCCGGGTTTCCATTTGGGGAGGGGGGGGGGGGGGGGAGCCCGCCTGTCAATCAACGGGGCACTGTCTATAAATACATTGTGCTATTCCCCCAGGTGGAGGAGGGGCAATGGGGGGGGGGGGGGGGGGGCGCTTTTGGGGGTGACTGGAGAGGGCCTACAGACTGCAGATCATACTGCCGATTCCCCTAATATTTCACATCCATAATATTTGAGTTTAATTGAAAATTTGATGCAAAGTTGCCTGGAAAAGGCAGTAAGTGAAAATGAGTGGGAATCTACCGAGCGTACTGTGCAGCCCTCATGTAGCCCAGGGCTCTTTCTAAGAAGGTTTTTAAGTCCTAAAAGACCATGAGCAATTACCTTTTTTGTGCATTTAAAGTGTTCATTAAGCCACAAGATAAAGATGTACACTTAATAAAAAAGTCACAAGATAAAGATGTACACTTAATAAAAAAAAATTCCTTTCAGTGTAAAATATGCTAATTCTACAGGAATCTAAAATATAAAGCACCATGTTACTTAAGCACCAAGGTCTCCAAAAGACTAATATGAAATCTTCCTGTAGTCGGCAGTGCAAAGAACTCTTCATGATAGAAAAAAAAAAAGAATTTAGAACCACATTGAAATACACCAGCCTTAATAGCACAGCATTTGTGTCATTATGTAAAATATAACTATTCACGTTGAGGGTCGCTAAGTTTGAGTTTCCTATAGATCAACCAAAGTTTTCTTTTAGATGTCTGCATTTCTCCCCATCTTACAATTAAGCACAATAAGGAAATGGATCCGGGAGGTAGTTTGGATGATGTTCCCCTGGTCCAGATACCAAAGTCAGGTGGGAGGGAGGGAAGAAACCATCAAGTCTCAGATCAGTTTAGAACGTGTCCCTGCTTCTGGGGTGGACGGTGATTTTGGGGTAGGTCAGGTGGTGGTGGTGGTGGAGGGTGGGGGGGTCATCTGCCTTTACATCTCCCTCATTCCACCCTGAGGACAAGGGAGTACTTTGACAGAAAGTTTGCTAAGGAGACGCCAGATTTATTTTGGGGTTAGGTGAGTGGTGACTTGGGGGGGGGGGTGGTCGTTCCAGAACTTAAGAAAATATTTTTCCGAAGGAGAAGAAATAACAGGAGGATGAAGTCAGGAGAAGCAGCAGACGGGGAGGAGAGAACAGCCTGTTCCCATAGCGACTCACCTGCCCCTGAGACGAAAGGGGTGGGGGTGGGGGGGGGGGGGGGGGAGTGGGGGGGACTCTCCGCGGTGAAGCCCGCTGGCAACCGGGGACATCAAAACAATACCGGAGACGCGTCCGTCGCTTCCAGCGGCTTCTTAAAACCAATCTCAGAAAATCCAGGAAGAGAAGAGAGAGAGTCTGCTCTACAGAAGAAGAAGAAAAAGAAAATAGCTCCTCTCTTCAGTCCACTGGTTTGCAGGCCCTCTCCTCCCCCTTTTATTTTCAAACTGCCTTGGTCGTCGTCTCTCTCAGTCTCTCTTCCTTTTGAGCTCGCTGCTTTATCTGGGTAAAAAAGAAGATTTCATTTGAAGATTTTACTTCTTCCCGCCTTTTTTGTTGTCATTTAAAAAACTTGCTTGTATACTTTAGACTGAAAAAAAATGACCAAATGCGAGCTTTCCGTTCATCCGGTGACGGCCATTTCCTTCCAATCTCTGATGTTCCCTTCACAGTTCAGTCTTCCTTCACAGTCAAGGACTTGAGCTGGACTGTAATCCATAAATGATAACTTTACTTTGTCTGAAAGAAGTGTTTTGATGTATGGGAGAGACTTCTTTACTGTTTTTTTCCACAGTACATACTGAATGCAACATGCCTCACATCTCAAATCTGTGGGGGGTCAATAAAGTATTTTCTGAGTTCTATTCCATTCTGTTAGCTGAATTGTCTGTTAAAATACTGTAGAAGCAGAGACAATGGCCGAGTCAATTTCCTGTGGGACATCATTTCAAAATGGTTCTGTTAAATGGCATCAGAAAAAAAAAACAGGTGCTGGAAAAAAAAATCTCTGCACATTTTTAATATATAAAAAAATCTTATTTATGAATTAATTAACATGGATCTTACATTGCAGAAAATACTGTACAACAACAACATTGCAGGAATGCCAGGAAGAATCACCAAGCATGCACAGACAAGAAGACAGGAGATTAGATTGTCTCCAAATCGCCAAAAGATCATTTAATTTCCCCAGCCTCCCTGTGAAGATGGCTCATGAACCCCGCAACAGACAGTTAATCACCCGCTCCTATCCACCAATCAAAAAGATTTGTTTCCATGACAAACCACAACAATTGGTGCGAAGCGGTGTATCACTGATAACAAGATAGCTCCACCTACAAAACCGTGCCGTCCAATCACACGAGTGAGGGGGATTTGATTGATGTGTTTTTTACACGCTACAAGGCAAAATAAGGTAGTCCAGCGAGGCTGTTTGTAGCTGAGCCCTGTCAGCATAACCAGAGGGTCACGTGAGGAAATGAGTTCCCTGTTTCACCCTGTCATCAGGAACGGAATGGATTTATACGCATTTTTTCCGCAAAGAAATTTAAGAGCATTAAATAAGCAAGACACACTGTTTGCAAAGCAGACCGAGACTTTGTGGTCTGGTTTGCAGAGCATAAAAAATTATAATGCTACCATGACTTATTCACCTAACATTAACACACCAGATACTAAATAATTCATTTAAAACCACAAACAAATATATGGAATTATGGAATACATCAATATCTAAAACATCAATTAAATGCCTAATTTAAATGCCTTAATGTATAAATTGATACATGTTTAGATAATAAAAGTTTTTTTCAGTCTTATTAGCAGAGATTAATGTATTTTGCCACAATACTTGCCATGTATTGTAAACTCTTTATTATCAGTTTTACTTCTAGAAATCTGAGAAGCCAAATTTGAGATTTAGCCCTGTTGTTTCCAATCGTTTTTTTATTTAGCTTATATACATATTATATTTTTGCTTGACTAAAGATTGGTATGCTTCTGGTATGCTTATGAAAATAATTATCAGCATATTCTTATTCATCATCTTATTTGATGGTTGTGACAGATATAAGAGAACAAAACAAACAAAATAAGCTCAGTTAATTTATCCCTCAACTGATAGTGTTTCACTTTGCAGAACACTCCTTAGTCTGTCACTCTGCCTCAAATCCACAGTTGACAGTGGATTTTAACAATATCAGGAAGAAGCACTGGAAAATAGCGACAAACGTCACAGTAAAATGCTCACGCGAATCCCACTTTACCCCCACTAACTTAAAGGAACGTTCACAACCGGCATCCCTGAGAATAACAAAAGGGGACCAAAAATAAACCATCATCTTCATTTTGCTTGAAACTCCGCTCTTATGTAATTTTTCTGTCCTGCCTCCACCAGAGCTGCAGTGCCACAGACCAGCCACCAGGTGTCTCTCTCGGCTCAGACTACAGAGTTTCCCCCAGCCTTCCAACGCTCTCTCACTCCCTCGTTCTGTGTCTGTTAACCCGAGCCAGCCAGCCGCTCCAGACCCCCGCCTCATTCATCACGCCCAGCCGGCTGGCCTCCTCACGGAGTCAGGGGAGAGCACCAGGCTTCCCTCCCCGAAACAAACCGACACTCCACTGTTTACACAGAGGAGCACGGGGCTGTTAACAAGCGTGTGGGACGGCGAGCAGGCTACCCTGGCCCCAGAGCGCCGCCACAGGCTGATTTCATCGCTTGATACTGATCTCTAAAACGCGCAGTTACTTTGCTGGTTTAGTTAGCGGGGACAAAATAAGATGTAGCGTTGATAAATTGTGGCGTATCAGACACACTATGCAAAGGTTATTTTAACCAAAACTGTTTTCAACACAGGCCCCCAAAACGGGTTTTTTAAAACTAAGCTTGTACATATGTCAGCGACACAGGTCTCTGTGGGACTGGCCATCTAGAAAGCTGATAAATCATAATATGAATTGCACGCTCGGGACTTTATACGGTAATTGGTCTTCCATTGCAAGTTCAGACCTTTTCCACCGGATTGAAAAAACAGAGAGTTCTGGTGGATGTGGAGAGGTATTAAACAGGATTAAAGGTCTCCCCTACTTCAGCGCAGCCAGAGGAAACAACTCCGGTCCTGGAGCGCCAGAGACGCTCCTGGTCTTCGTTCCAACCATAACTGCGTAACTATGAGCCTTAATGCACGCAGCTGGTCCTGTGCTGGAGGTTCTCAGCGTTTCACTATTCAGGCACAGGCTCGCAAATTTTAATAACCAATCAAACTTGAGCAGCCAGAGTCGGTTCTTAACTATTGGAGAGCCGGGGCAGAACTTTCTTTGGAAGCCCATGAAGATGGGGTGGAGTGGAGTGGGTGTTGCAGGTTGGTGATTTCAGACAGATGGGGCCCTAGGCAACTGCCTATATCCTCCATGCCTAGAGTGGCTCTGTGCAGCCAGGCTCAGATAGAAGAACAGCCCAGAAGCATTCTGCAGCCGCTCTGTGCAGGGCAGCTTAACTCTCATCTGGTGTCAGGGTTACACTCCTGCTCATGAGAGCCACAGCGTCTGGCTGGGTGCACTGCAGCTCAGCCCTTCAGTTCACTAGCGCAGCCGTTCATACAGCTGCTTTACAGCACCTCACCCGTGGTTCCCTGGGCCTCAGCTGACTGATCATCTTTAACGGGAGAACAAAAACCAGCCACGCCCGGTAGCTCTCTGGAACTGAGTGAGAATACCACTGGCGTAGACCGTGGCGTCCCTCCACATCTGATACCCATTTAAACACACCGTTGTGAGGTTACAACAGATTATAACACCATCCATAGAGTGCTAGTTATGTATCTGGTGAAAAGTCACTGGGGCAAAGAGTGCCCCCAAAAGTATCCCTGGCACCCCAGTACAGGGTTGTGGAGGAATTTCCTCCTTGCAGCAGAACGGTGAGTGCCCAGTTTCTCAAACCCCATCCTGAAAGGCCGTGGTGGTTTCACTCTGGCGGCTATAGAGGCGGTTCGTGGTAAGGTCTTGTGTGGTTATGAGGCATGTGGTAAAGACGTGGTGTGATAATGGGGCGCTGCTGCAGACGGATGCGTCGTTAAGTAACCGCGTAGCGGTAATGGGCCTCTCGCGTCAGGGGCAACGCGAGACCAATCCCGCTATCTGTTTACAGTGTGTCCAGTGATAAATAAGCAATGCCCTCACTCGGCCAAAATGACACTGCGCCTGTATCCGTGGAAACAGGCGCAGCCCACACCCCCTCTGTCAGGTCCAGTCAGCTCTGAGTGACATTCGGCTGCCCTCCCCCACCTCAGATGGGGAAAAATGAGTTAAAATGAATTCTCTAGAACTTTATTTGTTAATCAATATTTACAGATAATGCTGCGAGTTCAGGAAATGTTTCTTCTGGGGGAAACAATGAAGTGGTGTGAAACGAGGACTGACATCTTTAAAAAAAAAAAAAATTTTAATGACAAACCTTTAAAAAACTAACATGGAGAAACTGCCTGGGGAGGCGAGAGCAAAAATAAAAAGACAAAAACAAAATGGGAGGGACCGAAAATGACTTGCACATCGTGAAGAAGGTCATCAGAGAATTGCACAAAGCCCTGCCAACAAAGTTAAAAAAGCACAACCTGCCCCGCGCAACCTTCCTGTCAGCCTCTCCAAAAACCGAAACGCTGATGAGATGAGATAAGCAAACTGATTTTAAATTAGCACCGGGCCCCACCCAGGCCTTCTGCATTGATTTCTTTTTCTTCCAGGAGTCGATCCTGCCACTGAAAGACACGGTCCTGTGTGGGGTCTAATTGAATTTCTGCGACGTCCCCCCAAAAGAGAGAGAGAGAGAGAGAGAGAGAGCGAGAGAGAGAGAGAGAGAGAGAGAGAAAGAGAGCGAGCGAGAGAAAGAGAGAGAGAGAGAGAAAGAGAGCGAGCGAGAGAAAGAGAGAGTCGCGTCCTTGCGCCAGATTCTCACGGAGTCACCAGGAAACGCGCTTCTGCGACAAACTTCCCAAAGACATTACGAAAAGGGCATTCCCAGAACTCCCGTTTCCTGTTCCCACTCATTGAGCTTCACAGTCAAACTGCTTCTTCAGTAAAAAAAGTAAACAAATAAAAAATGAAGAGGGGAAGCGGGAGAGCCAGAAAAGCAGCGGTCGAAAGTGGATGAGGTCACGGATACGTGCGGCACAGTTCAGAGACGCAACTCAGCATGTGAGCATTATGTCACAGATGGGCTCACACCTTGAGAGCCAATGAGAATGTGATTAGTTCCGGTGGCAGGGGGACCTCAGTCTTTAGCTCGCAAAGCTAACCTGGTTGTCAGACACAGCTGGTAAAGGCCTGGGTTTGAAACCCACAGCAGTGCTGACAGTGTGATGTTGTGACGGTCTTCTCTTCCCTAGAGGTCTTCACCACGCCACCCTATTGCTCTCCCCTGTCATGTGACTGAAGGGGTGTGATAGGGATGAGACAGGGAAACACACCCATTGATTATCTAAGCCCCCCAAAAAATCCTGTCATCTGTGCAGTGTTGGGGACACTATCCTATAGGAGATGCTGTCTTTCTGATGGGGGGTTGGACCATGGGGATCTGGGGGCACCCATTGCAGAATATGGGTCTCAATCTGGCCAACCCCAGTGTAACTGGCTCTATGAAAACCTTTTTTTCTGCCTCAGTAATTTGTAGGGAGCAATATAAATTCAATGATTGCTTTAAATAATTTCATAATTATTATTATTGATTATTAGTACTATCTAAACCATTAACTGTCAAAAGGGTACCAGGTAGGTGAAAGGGGTGAAGTCCTTCAGGATGTGGGACAACACAAAACAATTCACACTAACAGAAGAAACCAGTTTATATGCAGAGCACATCTGTGGAATTTGGGCGAAATCCTCTCACGCCAGAGCGTTGTCTGGGCAACACTCATAGCGATGTAGGTTTTTACAAACCTGACAAGTGATAACCTGTGACATAAACAGCAGCTGTCGAAAGCTTTGGACAGGATTGGAGGTCAGAACGCCCGTAGGTCATATAGACATGATCTAGCTCTAACAGTAAAGGAGCAGCCTTGAGGGAATTAAATTTTTGAACACATAAATTAAACTTGTTTTGGAACAAATTCCTCATCTTTTTTTATGTTTCGAGTGAACTATAAAAATACAGGGCTCATCTTTCAATTCTTTCATACACAAAATGCTCTTTGTAAGGTCGGTTTTTTTGGGAGGAATGCTTTCTCCCAGCATGTGTATACTAGGAGGAAACCTTGTTTATCAACACGTGGAATTAATTAATCCATGTTCTTTCTTCAGTTGTCTCAGAATGTACACAATGAACTATTCCTTCCTGGCCAGAGCTGAAGGCTTCTCTTCTATACGCTATAAAACCACACCAATTGAAGATTCCAAAGAGATTCACTGTCCAAATGCGCTGGGCCATTTCCCACACACTGTTATTCTTTTATCGATTTAATTACAACATATATTTTCTTTGAAAGAACATCGTGAAAAACATTTTTTTTTTTTCCAGTTGTGGATGGTGTGCTGAAACCGAAAACCGTTACGCCCGTTCCAGAACTCTGAGTTACAGGGGCGGGGCGAGGTCCTTTCGAAAACAAACAGAGAAACGGTTGTGATGGAGAAGGGAGGAGACTTGATAACTACTGTCAGACACGTCCCCCGGCAGAAGCAGGCATTAGATTCACCCAACAAATACCTTTGCGTATTATCTTTGTTCTGCTGGTCCCTGTTAAATCTCCCAGAGGTCCCGTTAACCACCATTTTAAAACACCGCCGTGCTGTTTCGTTGTCCCTTAAAATATTACACCTCGCACTGCCCCGTCGATCCAATAAACAATCTGTAAATGGTTAACTGTTCTTGTCATGGGTGTATATATAACACAGTGGTAAATTTCAGCTCACAGGAGAGGGAAGAAAAATCAATACCTTCCCAAGAATGTAATCCCAAGAAACCCGTAAGGCAGAAGACTTGATCAAGTGCGGTCTCCTCTGACCTGCTGGGGACACGAGAGCGTGCGTTAGCCTTAAATACAGCTCCACACGGGAAATTTATATCGACAAATAGTATATTAAGAGACGCATTAAAAATGCATCCTTATCAGAGGCGGATTCTATTCCATTTCAATTCAGCCAGTTCAGAAAGTGAACAGAAACTCAGTTAAATCACTGAAATACTCCACAGAGGACATCGCGGCCATATTTTCAGGTTGATGATTTGAATCTCAGTGAATTTTCTGAATTGATCAGATTGAAATGTCCCTGAACTCTGATACTTACGTACTTATCTATATTTATGGCTGTTATGGACAGGGAAGCCATTCCAAATAAATAAATAATTCACAGAAATGTATTCTTTTGCCAGAATTTGTACACTGCCTTCAATTTGTAAAGGCCATTTTCTGTACCAATGGCTGGTGTCGCAGTATTGGTAGTTAATAGCGGATGGACAGTGTTGGTAGTTATTAGCGGATGGACAGTGTTGGTAGTTGATAGCGGATGGACAGTGTTGGTAGTTAATAGCGGATGGACAGTGTTGGTAGTTAATAGCGGATGGACAGTGTTGGTAGTTAATAGCGGATGGAAGGTGTTGGTAGTTAATAGCAGATGGACAGTGTTGGTAGTTGATAGCGGATGGACAGTGTTGGTAGTTGATAGCGGATGGACAGTGTTGGTAGTTATTAGCGGATGGACAGTGTTGGTAGTTATTAGCGGATGGACAGTGTTGGTAGTTATTAGCGGATGGACAGTGTTGGTAGTTATTAGCGGATGGACAGTGTTGGTAGTTATTAGCGGATGGACAGTGTTGGTAGTTAATAGCGGATGGACAGTGTTGGTAGTTATTAGCGGATGGACAGTGTTGGTAGTTAATAGCGGATGGACAGTGTTGATAGTTATTAGCGGATGGACAGTGTTGGTAGTTAATAGCGGATGGACAGTGTTGGTAGTTAATAGCGGATGGACAGTGTTGGTAATTGATAGCGGATGGACAGTGTTGGTAGTTATTAGCGGATGGACAGTGTTGGTAGTTAATAGCGGATGGACAGTGTTGGTAGTTAATAGCGGATGGACAGTGTTGGTAGTTGATAGCGGATGGACAGTGTTGGTAGTTAATAGCGGATGGACAGTGTTGGTAGTTAATAGCGGATGGACAGTGTTGGTAGTTGATAGCGGATGGACAGTGTTGGTAGTTATTAGCGGATGGACAGTGTTGGTAGTTAATAGCGGATGGACAGTGTTGGTAGTTATTAGCAGATGGACAGTGTTGGTAGTTAATAGCGGATGGACAGTGTTGGTAGTTAATAGCGGATGGACAGTGTTGGTAGTTAATAGCGGATGGACAGTGTTGGTAGTTAATAGCGGATGGACAGTGTTGGTAGTTATTAGCGGATGGACAGTGTTGGTAGTTAATAGCGGATGGACAGTGTTGGTAGTTAATAGCGGATGGACAGTGTTGGTAGTTGATAGCGGATGGACAGTGTTGGTAGTTAATAGCGGATGGACAGTGTTGGTAGTTAATAGCGGATGGACAGTGTTGGTAGTTGATAGCGGATGGACAGTGTTGGTAGTTAATAGCGGATGGACAGTGTTGGTAGTTAATAGCGGATGGACAGTGTTGGTAGTTAATAGCGGATGGACAGTGTTAGTAGTTATTAGCGGATGGACAGTGCTCACCTGAAGCTGCACTGTGAGTTCGAGCTGAGCATCTGTGGCTGCGGCCGATTGGCTCTGTGGCTGCGGCCCTTGGAGAGCCAGGCTGGACACCTCTGTGGGCGGGGGCCAAATAAGAGAGCCTGCCAAGAGAGCCTCTGCCAAGGTCACCCTTCACATGCCAAAAAAACAGGTGGGGGGGGGGGGGGGTGGGGGTGGGGGGGGGGGGCTTTGGCCAAACCCTTCCCTTGTCTCATCAACTTAAGCACTTTGGTTGTTTGGACACCAAGCAAATCTAAAGAGTGATCTACTAAGAATGATGTCCACGTTTGGCTGTTAAGATGCATAAAGGTTATACAGATAGTCAATTAATTCGTTCAGTTAATCATCATTAGACTCAGCCTTCGGTTGCTTAGCTAGGATGAATTTACATTTAATTACATTTAATTACAATTTACAGTAATAATAAAAAAATAAAAACACACGGAAATGCATGATTTTGAGGCTGCTGGGAGACATACAGACGTACAAAATTGCCCAGATTAAATAAACAGTAGCCCTAACTTTGTGAATGAGTCTGAGTGTGAGTGTGTGTACAAGTATATGTGTTTTGCGTGCACGCTGGTATGTGTTTGTATGTGTGTGTGTGTTTGTGTGTGTGTGTGTGTTTGTATGTGTGTTTGTGTGTGAGAGAGAGAGAGAGAGGAGACAGAAAGATACTGTACAGATACAGTGAGAGTACACAGAGCAGAATTGGGTTAGGTGCTGCTGCCTCTATAAAGCCCCAGCAGAACTGTGTGATCAGGGCCCCAGGCTGGAGTTAGATCCAGTAAGCAGACCGGAGCCTCCCTCTCTAGCCTTTTAGAGCCCGCATCTGCCCACAACGTGTACAGCATCACACTGGAGAGACCGGGTGGGGGGGGGGGGGGGGGGGGGGGGCGGGGGTGCCGAATGTCTGAAATGAGCCGCAGGGTGCGAACGAGAGCGAGAGTGAGGGAATGGGAAACGAGAGGAGAGAGTGATCTTCCTCCTTCTACCTTTCAGACGTTTCCATTTCCTTGTCTAAATTCCGTGTGGAGTTCTCAGCCTCCCTCTGGGTCATCATTACATGGGCCCAGCATCACAGCCCACGGTGACGCAGGGCTGTTTGGGATGGACAGAAAAGTGCGTCCGTTTCACAGTACGGTCTGGTTTTGTGTGAAATGTCCACACGTTCTTGTAGCTAAGACCGGCTGGGATTCTAAACTGGTTTAAGCTGTGGTTTCAACACTTCCAGCTCCCACTGTGTATTTTTGAGAGCACCCCCCCCAACCCACTCCACTCCACTCCTCCACCCCACTGAGCCCCACCTAAGCCCACTCCACCTCTCCACCCCACTCCACCCCTCTACCACTCCCCACCCACTCCACTCCACTCCACTCCACCCCTCCACCCCACCCAGCCCCACCTAAGCCTACTCCACCTCTCCACCCCACTCCACCCCTCTACCACACCCCACCCAGCCCCACCCCAGCACACTCCACCCCTCCTGCCCTCATGAAGTCCTCATATGACCCAGCTTCAGCGAGAGACGGGCTCTTTTTTGGGAATGTCCCCAGTGCTCCTCGGTTGAGGAAACTTGAAAAGGTGGAAGAGCCCTTCCTGCTGGGTCATTCATCAGGAGGGGGGAAGTTGGCAAGGCCACGCAAAAACGAGGGGGGGGGGGGGTGCAGGAAAGATAGCAAAATAAAAAAAGAGAACTGATGCAGACAGTCATGGCAACTAGAGCATGTGTATGTGTGTGAGAGACAGAGAAAGACAGAAAGAGAGAGGTTTTCTCATTTACATTCTGAAAGTAAAAAGCAAACGTGAACATCTCCACTGTAGTTTGTATTAGGACTCCGGCCTTGCATTTTAGATAAAGGAAATGACAGATAAATAAATTGAAAGAGAGAGCTTGACTGAGAGAGAAAGAGACAGGGAGAGGGGGACAGAGAGAGAGAGAGAGAGAGAGAGAGGGAGAGGGGGACAGAGAGAGAGAGGGAGAGGGAAAGGGGGAGCGAGAGAAGGGGATAGCGAGGATGAGAAAACATAGTTTTCCTTATTCTCAGTTAGCTCATTAGAATTGACTCGGCTTAAACAGCATGGCATGCTGGGATACCTCTTCAGTACTCTTGCACCTCCTGTACTATTGAAACCATAAACTAAACGAACACAGACCAGATTTCCCATTCTAGCAACACTGTCAATCAGCAAATAACCAAACAGGTGCAGCGAGATATCAAATGTGTCTATACACAAGGAATGAGCAAGTTACATAAAATATTAAATTCATATGTACTTTACAGAATAAGAAATTGAGAGAGGAAAAGTAATTCATTTTTTTCAGAGCAAAAGTTAAACGTTTCAACAAAATGTAAAAAGAAGACACGACCACAAGAATTTGAACAGAAATGCCTGATAGAGGAGCAAACACAATGAGTAAAAATAAATAAATAAATAAATAAATGAATAAACCCAGCAGGTCAGAGTCAGAAATAAAGAGCAGGCTAGAGGAAAGCTCTGAAAATGCCTTGGTGCAAAATCAGCTCTGGCAGGAAACTTTTAACTCTAATGGAGTACTGGTGGTGCTTGCTGCACCCAAATAAATTCTCTATTACAGAATTTTTTTCTGTGTTGCTGTGCTCTGTAAAAATGCCGCATTTATACCCTCAGGAAAAGTTCGAAACACTATCTGTCCACGACTGGCGTTGGTTACGGTGTGACGAACGCCCACGTCAACATCCTGCAGACGTCTGTAGGGCTGTTTCTACGCCCCTGCCAAACGCGCCGTAGGCGCAGAACAGCCGTTAGCCAGTGACCCATCACAGCAAGCGTGGCGCGGGGCTGCCCAAATATGGCCCTCAAGACCAGTAGTGCTGCTGATGTCTTTTCTGCCGGAAAATGAAGGTCTAAATCAGCCCCTGATTTGGACGGGAAGAATGAAAAAGAGCAGCACTGCAGGGCTCCAGGGCCAAATTAAGGTTCCCCTGGTGCACCCCTTTTTGTTTTTTTTTACCCTTAAGGACACAAACATTTCAGGGGCAGCAAACCAATGGCTGGCTCGTGAGTGTGTATAACAATGTTTCAGTTTGCTTCAGGGACGTACAGTAAGGAAGGGCGTGCGCTCTGCCACAGGGCTGAGCTGCACTCCGCCCATAGAAACAGAAGCGAGGACCACCCGACCAAGAAAAAGCTCAAATTCATTTCAGGGGGGTCCAGTCCTATGAGAAAAGGGCCGGTGGGGTTGCTGGTTTTTTATTTTAGCCCAGCGCCGTGAAACATGATTCAACAAAGGTACTAATCATGGTCTTCAATCAGGAGCAAATTAAATGTTTGGTTGAGGATATCGAACATTCATTAAAATGAAAAATGATTTTTGCAGTGTATCCACAGCAATCCACAGGTAACTATTATAAAGAAAGGTGAGGGCGCATCTTTTATTCATTCAACCAAAATATGATCTTAATTAATAAAAATAAAAAAATGGTTCTTAAACACAGGAATGTACAATAATTACCAAAGGAGCTCATTGTTTAACACTGAGAGGCTACCAAGTGGTAAAAATCCATTGTGTCTTCTAGTAATTATAATCACTGGTCTCCTAATATGTACACTGTAAAATGCTCAGCTTCATTTAAATCTATAATAATTTATTTGAATTCAAGTGGGATCAAATATACTTAGTAAAATGTAATTTACTGCAGTTAATTTAATGACTGTGCAGTCATAGACTTACAATTGTGTGAAAGTGAACTGACAACAAACAGCCACCCCCGCCCCTTACACACACACATACAGACAGAGCTCCCACCCACACAAACAGACAGACAGACAGACAGCCAGACACACACACACACACACACCTTTTCTCTCTCACACAGACAGCCAGCCACACACACACACATTTTCTCTCTCACACAGACAGCCAGCCACACACACACACACACACACACACCAGCCCCTGTCCTCCCTCCCCTCTCTTGGCGTATCCCACTCCAGTGGGCACAGACTCAGCGTGGTTCTCTGCAGTGCAGAAGTCCAGAGCAGAAGCTGGCTGTGCTTCAGCTGGGCTCAGTGCAGAATAACACACAGCCTGGACCACTGGCTTCCTCTGCAGCAGGAACTCAGGAGCTGTGGGGCTCAGGGGCTCAGGGGCTCAGGGGCTCCAGGAGCTTTAGGGCAGCCAGCCCGGCTCCAGGGCCTCAGGTGGAGCGGGGCCCAAAAGGACGGGAGCGGGCAGGTGTGTTTCTGTTTAGCTCACCTCCACGGGGACCGGGACAGGTGTCCTTAATCCTCTCTTTCATTGGAAAGCAGAGACGGATCCTGACCAAGTACAGGCTCAGTGACCACACGCTTGCAATTGAAATAGGCAGATACAAAAACTCATGGGTACCAAATGAAGAGCGAATATGTGGTCACTGCAAGACAGGGGAGGTGGAAACAGAGATGCACTTCCTCCTTACTTGCACAAAATGAGAAAAAAATATTTCCAAAAATTATCCCAAATTATAAATAATTTTAATTTCAAATCAAAAGAAGAAACATGTGCAATTCTTTTAGGGGAAGGATCAACAGCCCCAATTGCGGAACAGTTCATTCCAGCCTGTCATAACCTGAGGGACAGTGAGTGACCACCCACCCCATATAAATATTGTACATATTTATTGATTTACCTCTGTTGCTGTCAATGCTGTTATTTGTATATATTGTTACATTTATCATTATTATTTTAATATTATTATTATTTTACATATTTATATATGTATGCTTTGGAAATAATTACATTTGTATTTCATGCCAATAAAGCAACTTAAATAGAAATAGAAATTGAGAGACAGAGTGTGTGAGAGAAAGCAAGAGAGTGAGAAAGAAAACAAGCAATAAGTACTATGATTTATACAAGAATGATTATATTATTAATAAATTGTCCAATAGAAGTAAAATAACATAACATAACATAATGATGAGAACAGGCCATTCAGCCCAACAATGCTCTGCATTTTCCAAACTAAATTTTACCTAGTGCTCTGATTACCTACAGACTAGATAGTATATAACTATCTAAACTCTCTCTCCCACACACACACACATGCACACACACTCTCTCTCTTTCTCTGTCTCTCTCTCTGTCACACACACACACACACACTTTCTCTCTCTCTCTCTCGCTCTCTGTCTCACACACACACACACACACTTTCTCTCTCTCTCTCACACACACACACACACACACACACACACTCTCTCTCTTTCTCTGTCTCTCTCTCTCTCTGTCACACACACACACACACACTTTCTCTGTCTCTCTCTCTCTGTCACACACACACACACACTTTCTCTCTCTCTCTGTCTCACACACACACACACACACTTTCTCTCTTTCTCTCTCTCTCTCTCTCTCTCTCTCACACACACACACACACACACACACACGCAGTCAGTGGTCATTCTGAGCACTGCTTACCGACTCTCCCGCTCTCTGACGTCAAGGCCGGGCTAATCTAATCTCCCTAATCCCTCCTGGAAGGAGCAGCTCGGGGGATGAAACAGAAATGAAAGGGCTCCGGCGCGGCCGGGCAGAGGCCCGCCTCGGTCTCATCTCACAGACGGGCTTTACACCGGCCCTCAGGAGAAGAGCCGAGGACCCAGAAGGAAGGGGGAAAAAAAGACGAAGGGAGATAAACAAAAAAAGAGAGCGGAGGAGAAGAGAGTTTCATCCAGCCAATTTTCATTTCATTTGTCACTCAATTCACTCGACGGATCGTCCAAAACAGAAGCATCAGTTCTCCGGTTCTCCAGAGCTTTCGTAGTCCTTATGTGTTTCATAGACCCTGACTAGCACTGGCTAAATCGCGCGTAAAAAACGGTTTAGCCTTCGGTTAACGGCTAATCTCATTTTGCGAGATGCCTTAAGAGTGACTCGACCTGACCTAGATATTGTTGAATAACTTTCTACATTCGTAGTCTGTTTACCCAGAGAGGTTCTTTTTTAAATCAAGGGGAACATTCCTCGCGAAGGGTTTTGTGCAATGAAAAATTCAGCTGTACAGCTGGATTCAATAAGGAGGTATTCCCCATTGCGGCACTGTGGTCAGTTCCACCGGTACAGTAGCTGGGCTCATAGTAGTTGAAGAAGAAGGGGCGCTATGGTAACTCCCTGCTCTCACAGACCCAGTGCAGTTTGCCCCAGTGTGTCAGGGCTGTATTTCTGCGCGGTCCATTCCGCCACAATCAGGGGTTGACATTAACCTTTTGGCCCACAAGCCACTGTGGTGAGTGGTTTTCCAAAGTCACTACCCACTCACTCTTCACTGGCCAAACCCCCCCCCCCCCCTCAAATTCTAACCATATATGGCAGGTAATAACGTCAAGCCCTGGTCACAATGTTCCTGAGTGCAGACTGCAAAATGCAAGACACACAAGGTTTTAACCCTCTTCCAGTTGCCCTACTGAAAACCATACCATACTCTTGCGTCGGGTGAAAGAAGAACGCTGTCTTTATTATTGGGCAGTGACAGATATGACAAAGACACTGCACTGTTAGCGCTCGAAATCACAATTTAAGTATCTCATAAACCCTGATTACCAGGTGGAAAGTGCGCCAACAACAACGGCTAACGCTACAGCGTTCAGTGCGCTGTGTTAACGCAGCGTGTTATGCAAAAATGCATGACGCTCAACAGGGTCTCAGCAGGGTCTTCTTCAGGCAGGCCGTCTCCATTTTGTGAACCCCTTTTCGGGCGTGCCTCAGCACTGAAGGTCTCTGTCTCCCCCCCCCCCCCCCCCCCCCCCCTCCATGTGCGTTAGCGTAATGGTGCCCATACTCTGGGTTGCCAGTTTGGAGTGAAATGACACATGGAGATGGAAAAAAATATGCGGTGTCACCAGCAAGCTGTGGGCACAACTTTTCGCGGTGACGTTCCCACCAGTCAAGTGAAATGCTGCGCCTCTTAACGGGAGCACGATGCTTACAGTGCACATTAAGTCTTTTTTTTGTTTTTTTGACGTTAGATTTTAAACTCCGTATTTGAACATATGTTTGGCGCCATTTTAATGAGTGGCCCTTCTCAGATTGGCTCATTAAGTGCATCGTTTGCTCTGAAAACTTGCCGACCACAGTTTGCCCACTTCGGCAGATAGAATGCTCTTCCTTCAACAGTGTTAGTGCATCACAAGCCATGTCCATGAGATGCTTTGCATTTTAAAAACAAAACAAAACAAAACAAAAAAAAACATTAAAACAAGACGCGCGGATTCCCCCACCAGAATTCAGGGAAATCAGCTCAGTTTTTACAAATCAGCAAATGTTAAAAAATAATATAAAATTGCTGGAAGACAGACTTGTCTCTAACAGTTCAGCACTCACTGAGAAACGTTATTTGTCTCAAGTGTCTTATCTTATCTTGTCATTGTGCCTTTTAAAAGGCCTTGGCAATGTTATTCAGGTTATTGCTACCACCCATGAAGCTCCTGTAAATTGCATGTACATGAAATACAGAGACAGTCAAGGGAGTGATCTTTATTCTCCACTTGTCCTGAACCCCAGAGATTTAAGAAGTGTGCCTCAAACAGCCTTTTCCCTGATCAGGAACTATGGCACCGTACAGGACTGCATGTCACTTCATGCTAATTTAATTATTGCCTCTGTTTTACGGCTGAATTAGACGTTCACCCTTTGAGCAAAGGTGATTTATGGTTCCCATGGCGACCGAGTAAAATTGATAGAGGATCTACGGCAGAAGCATCCTGTACATTTCACTCTCCGTCTGGAGAGACGAGATTCATTTTGCAGAGCTTTACATTAAAAATGAGCCTCTCACCATCTCTATCTCTATCTCTCTCCGTCTGTCTCTCTCGCTCTCTCTCATTCTCTCTGTCTCTCTCATCTTCATTTCCCCTATCTAATTAAATGCAAAGCCCTTTCTTATTTAATGAAGAGATGTCAAGAGGGACAGGGGTTAAAAGTTTTAATTAGCCTGCCAGTCGTCTGACAAGTTAATATTTAATCCACTTAGAAAAGTAAAACAACTATAGGATTTCAGCGAGAGAGAATCACGGGAATATAGCCATGAATTTTGCTATTAATTAGAATGTGCTGTCTACACCACACGCCCCAGTGCCTTCCAAGTCGGCACATGGCATTCACTGTAAACACTGGATTAGGAGTTTGGCAAACTTTTTCTGAAAAAATTTATGATTCCCGCACTCGGCTCTTGATTGTGCCTTTGCTCTCAAACAGGCAAGAAAAACAAATGCAGCCATTCGACCTTCATTGCAGTATCAGCAGAGTTGGGGCAAAAACACAAAATATTTGTTCAAAATGGTGGGGGCATAGGTTACTTTGCAAGTGGAGCAGAAAAGTCAAACCATACAAAAAAAGAGAAAGCAACCCATACTATACTGTATGTGAAATACATGCGTGCAAATACATACAAATGCCTATACAAGAAATACTGTGCATAAGTAGCTGAACAGGATGACAGTCGGTTGCCAAGGCTTTACCCAATATGCTTTGCACCAATTAGCTGAAGAAGCAATAGCAAAAGGAAACCAAACTAGGGCACTAAGAGAGCGTAAATAATTTCACTTTTAATTCTGTTTGCTTCAATACCAGACAGCAACAGGGTCATTTAAGAAGAAGCACAGCACTCACAACCATGGTGGAATTGCATCTCGTAGGTAGAACAAAAAGTGGGACTTTGTTTGATACACTGCCCAAGAGGGAATTTAAGATTCACAGTGACAGTGATTTAATTACAGCAGAACAGTTTTCTCCCTTCAATTTTTGTAAGCCAGATATGTAAAGCTTTGATTATCTTAAAGTATGGAACTGTTGTGTGGCTAATTGCATTCAGTCCGCCCAGATCTCAATCATTTGCATACACATTCATCCTTCCCATCGCTGCTAATGGAAGATGCTCGGACCAAGAAACCACAATACCCACAATCTCTTATATAGCAGCCCCAATTCTTCACAAGGATTTGACAGAATTTCCAGTACAGTACACGCTGCTTAGAGCTAATCGAACATTGTTGAAAGCAAAAAAAACTAAAAAAAAACATTACATTAATTTGTCTCTGAAGCATTATGGATATTGTGGTTCTTAGTTCTTGACGTTTTAGAGTTCCCATTCTGAGCGTCTAGCACTAATGTTCGTAAAGACAATACAAATTTGATTGTGAATAACTTAAGTGGAACTCAACCCCCAGGATTAAGATTGCTGCACTTCTCAGAGGGGAAATTCCTGTATCTTTTAGCCAGAAGGAATATCGGAAAGGGTTGCAAAATAAAATTATCCTCGGATTTCGCTCACACAGTTCTGCGTCTTTGTTGGCCACAGTTGACGAGCAGAAGCCGCTAATTAATCACAACTCAAGAGGACAATGCGCCGAGCAAGTCGATTATGAAGTCCTTTCTCTAAGGCAGTCTAAAGCCCGCTCATTCCAGCACTTCCACCAGAATGTGGACTGCTTTAAATGCCACGCATTGTTCTTCTCCGAGTTTACACCCAGGAAGCACGTCCCCCCACCAGCTCAGAAGGGTTCACTTTAGGACAGATAACATTCCCCATCTGCTGTCAATCCACCGGTTTTGTTAAAGTCAACCTTTTCATATGAAAATACCATTAATTAGCTTAATCACCTACACCCAGATTATGTTTTTTTAAATTAAAAAGTAACATTTGAATATGAAGATGTTATCCAGTTGAACAATGGACTAATAACTAACACACAAAACCAGATCTTCAGTGCATACCAGTATAATATGGGATATGCATGTAAAAACACACAATGAAACACCTGCACGCACGCATGCACACACACACGCATGCACATACGAGCACACACACATGCACACACAAACATATGCACGCACGCACGTATGCATGCACGTGCGCGTGCACACACACACACACACGCTGCTGCATCCAGGATAATAAACAAAAGGAAAAGTTTAATGCATCACACATGTTGAGCCCTCCTGTACCCAAGCTAACGCTAATGCTGTTTATGAGAAATGCAACTTCTTGCTAGCTTTATATTTTAGAATGTTTATCCGCAGTGATTTAGAACAGTGATGAGGAAGTATTCCGTGCCTGTACATAACATATATAACACAGCCGTCAGCTAATCAGACCAAAGAATAAATTTAAACCATGGTATAGCCTCAAATTTAACTAAGAGGCAAACATACTTTCAAATCCATTTTTTAAAGGTTTAGTCAACAATTTAGAGAAAAACTAAACTTTAAGGACAAATCTTGATTGAATCCATGCTAATGTCCTTAGGGCAAGTAGTCTATTTGTTGAAAGATTTGCATAAAGCTAATTAAAAATACTGAAAAGGAAATCTTTTGAAGCCAGGCTTTGCAGACAAAAATCAAGTAGATGCATTAAATCACAATGCTTCTGATTAATGTGCACAGACATAGGAAGCATTCCATAAATATGGGTAACAAGAATGACTCTCACTCAGAGTAAATGACCACAGAAAATGCACAAAAAAGTTACAAACATTTATGATGACATGTAATAAAAAAAATATGTGAAAGAATAAAGTACGGAGCATAAATTATAACAGTTTCAAATTTTTTTTCCAGTTTGTCCAGATTCTCAGGTAAGGTGTGAACTGTTGGCAGATTGGCAGGCACTGGATTGTAATCAGCGATGACCCAGAATATTCCGTGTGAGGTGGTGGGAGTCTTTGCACTTTCCCTAGAGGAAGACAGAGTGTTCCTCTGGAACTGAACGGTGCGTACATTTCCACTTTTAGCAATTACCTTGCACTCACTGTAACCTCTGCTGCCTGCCAAAGATCTGGACAAACCTGCCTAATGATACACTTTCAGCTAACTGACTCAAATTAAAGCTCGGCAAGTTAGCTGCTATTGGCTAATTTGCTTATGGCAAAATTAGATACATTCTTAATATCCACATACAGTACATACTAGAAAATAAAGAAAAATACAAAAGTCTTCGTACAGACACAATACAAGTTTTACGAGTAAGTACAATGTAAGGACATAATGTAGCACACTTACATAGGTATTACGGACACTTAATGCAGAGTGGGACTGAAACAAAGTGAAGCTCACATTTGTTATTCAAGGTTAAAGAAGACCACATCACAAGTGGACCAAAAGTTTGAGATCCCTTCAGGGGAGCCAGCCTCACAGCACAGGAATTGCAAAGAGCCATTCGATGCAATAAATACATCACAGTATTGATCTCCCCCTCCGATTTCCAGCAAAGCTTTAATTAGGCATTCAGCAGGTGAAGTTTCCTGCAGAAGTGATTTGGAGTCATCAGTGCAGAGAGACCAGACACCCCCCCCCCCCCACCCCCCAGGCGGTAATTACAGTCAAACTGGGGGCCGTGTGTAAACAGCGAGCCCGGGTTTGTTTGTGTGCGCCTGGTGTCGCTAGCTCCGCGCAAGCTAATGCGGGATACAAGGCCAAGGGCGGGAATGGAGGGGGGTGGGGTTGGGGGCGGGGGGGGGCTTATCTGAATTCATTGCATGTTCTAATTGCTGCCACGCTGACCCGCAAGGAGATAGTACTGTGAGTAACACACATAACTTGGGACTTAAATGCAGTGAGCACAGCGATGTCTGAGATGGAATAATACCAGTGGAATTGTGACAGCAATATAGTGATTTGATAATCATGGCACCTACGGCCGAGAGAACTGTGCCATTGCTGTGTCAGCTACACGTACAATACTGTCGATCTCGCTGTTCGTAGAGCTCAACAAGCTATGGCAGATTACCGTAAAACAGGCAAATAACGAACCTCCTTTCATCTTTGAGGTCTGATGGGTAAAAGGAAGCATGTGACACTACC
This sequence comes from Anguilla anguilla, assembly GCF_013347855.1. Classification (NCBI taxonomy): domain Eukaryota; kingdom Metazoa; phylum Chordata; class Actinopteri; order Anguilliformes; family Anguillidae; genus Anguilla; species Anguilla anguilla. Next base: position 33,428,156 of record NC_049214.1, read on the forward strand.
TTGATCCTGACACACTCCCTTATTCTACAGTCAAGAAGAGACAGCCAATCAGAATCCATTTTCCCTGAACCAGGGAAGAGAGAGATTCTGAGGTGAGACCCGACAACCTCAATGCCTGCTCTGCGCAGAACTTAAACATAATTGGGATGGCAGGTGTGCCATCCAGCCACGCCATCCCGCCAAGTTATGCCTTGGCGGGGCATGCCCCTTTGCATTTACAATACCTACTCGGCCGGGTTCTACTTCCTGTATCATCTGTACTACTTCCTGAGAGGCTCAGCGAAGGAAAGTCCTCCGGCGATAGGCTTGGCAGGAAGCTGAGGGCCCTGAAACTCCTTTCTCCTAGGCTAATTTCTTTTTGTCTGTTTTTTCAAACATTAGGAAATTCATTAACCCTTGTCTCCTGTATGACAACTTGTGCAGAAATGTCAAATTTTACGCTTCTATGTTCCATCTTTTTTTCAGACTAACTAAAAAAATTTATTTTCTTGTTGCTAATTCACATTGGACTTGGTGTCCAAAGGAATTGAGTAGTTCTTATTAATTGTTTAATTTAACTCTTGAAAGATTAGGATTTTTGAAATGTTTTCTCCAAATTTTGAGTCAGTGTTCTAGAAGTCCATTGCTTTCCATTACCAGTAGTAATTGTTACATCAGCATTAGAATGTTCAGAACATTCCAATCACATAATTGTGAACTTGCATCATAAAGGGTTAAGTCGTTGATAGATTTTTTTTTTTTTTTTAATCCATACCATTCCTAATTGAAAGGGAAAGCACAGAAAACCCTGCAGACGCTGCGGCCCTCCAGGGCCGGAGTTTGAGATGCCGGCTGCTAAAGCAGTCAGTCAGTGTTCTTACTGTTCCCCGTGTCTGCCTTTCCCAGCATGCACCGCTCTCCAGGGGGCTGATGCAGAGGCCTTACAGTAGCCAGGCGCTCTTAAGAGTCCTCACGGAACTGGACGGGAATTATACGACCTCCTCTGATTGGCTGTGGAATGCAGGAAGGAAGCACGGCACCATTTCAGAGGTATCAAGTAGGAGAGAGACCGTAAGCCCTAATAATGGAGTGTTATTCTTGGCGACGCGGGACACGGGGGTTCCTGCAATCCGACCGGCTCAGGTAGCATTGGCAACGTGAGCCCTTGGAAACGGCAGCGCGGGGCTTAAAAACACATTTCTGGCCTGTAAAATAAGCGGTTTTGCTATGTCCCATTACCTTAGCAAATGTAAAAAGAAGAAAAAGTCCCCACCGCACGCAATCCCGAGCATAAACAGACTTCTCCGCAGCGTCTCGTCGTTCCCGGTTCCAGCATTGTGGGATTTTTCAGCGCGCGGCGGCGGCGGCGGCGCACCAGAGACCCCCTTCTGCTCAGACAATGCGAAAGCTGTCCTCCGCCAATGAGCCGCGGAAATCTGCGGCCACGCTCTGTGGCTGCGCCTTTGGCCCAGGAACGGGCGGAGTGCACCGGGGGGGGTGGGGGTGGGGGGGGGTCAGGGCCCAGGGAAAATAGAACGCTTTTTGCTGAGCGTTTGCCCCAAAAACACTCCACCTACCCCCCCCCCGCCCCCGATCACACCCACCCACCCCCAGACGTAGGTGTGACCTCGTCTTTGCAGTAGGAAATAAGAAGGGGGCGGGGGATGGGGGGCTGGTGGTGGAGACCGGGGTAGCTGCTAGCTGAGAATGACTGTGGTTTGGCTACATTCGATGGTCAACACTGGCCTTCCTTCTACAGAATGCCGATTTTCTGCTGCGGTGATCAGCCGTCCTGCTGTTCCAGAGATATTGCAGGTTTCTGTTCAGGCCAAGCCCGTACTGACATAATTGGATTCATTTCCATGCAAAATTAAAAGGGCCAACCATCCTGTTTTAGGTTATTTAGCATTTCCCCATTCGCAATGGGCTGCCTGTACTGTTGAAATGTTACTGACAAGTTATTGTTTTCATTAAACAAAAAAAAAATTGTCCGTGTTGTGACGTTCCTGGACTATTTTTGTTTTCCTTTTAGATATTTTTTGTTTTCCTTTTAATTTAATGCCTTATTGTTATTTATTTATTTCTATGTGCATTCTTTTTGGAAAATTGTTAATAAGGACCGAAATAAATTACTACTACTACTACTACTACTACTACTACTACTTTTACTACTACTACTACTACTACTACTACTTTCATCATTGAAAAATGGCAGTTATTGTTGTTGTAATACGAGACTCTGCTCCACTGACAGCAGTGTTAGCTTAAGCTAGCATTTCACTGGGCTTTGTAGCAGAGTCCCATTCTACGTTTGACCTTTTGCTTAATTGGCCGCTATCGTTGCATGTGAATTCGGCAGATAATAGCCTACGTGCTTCTGGCCCACTGATGGCTAAGAATATCCTCTCGGCTGCGGGTTGTAAATGACTTAACCTTTACAGTCTGGAGTGCACCGTAAGTGTGTGCATATTGTTTCTCTTATGTCTGGTAACTAGATAAAAAGATTTTCAGGAAAACATCCATGCATTCCGGGAAAAAAAAAAGAGATTCTTCGCCACCTTGGTTCTCTCTCTATCGATCGATGAACTGTACCACTAATTCCACTCAGCGAAAGAAGGCAAACACTTCTTGTTGGGGAAGTCTCCTGAACAGGCACTAGGATTGCTTGAAATTCACAGATGTGTTCTCTCCTACCAAACTCTGTGAGCCAACTCAATTAGCGCAGTGAAAAAAAGAGAATCACAGCTAAATGTGTGAGCTCTTTCAGCTGAATTATTTTCCCTAATACAAAAAAAGCTCCGCTTGGGAATTTCAGAAGTTGACATAAATATTCTTTCACCACAGAAAATAGCAACAAGGGGGGAAAAAAAAAAATAGCAATGGGAGTCGAAACAATTTATTCAGCGCGAGACAAAGGCGTCCTTGGCCGAGCGCAGGTTAAACCTGCTCGTTTTTATCCCGTCTCAAAAGCAGGAGGCAGCTGTTGGACGGCGAGAAAGAGGTTCAGCCCAGGGATTTATTAACCAATTTGGAATCCCATTGTCTTTCACTTCAATCTGAGAGCGAGGGGTGTGCGCGAAGCGGGGATATAGCGGTACGAGCGTACGGCTCCAGCCCCCCCCCCCCACCACCACCATGCCCCCCCCCCCCCCCCCAGCGGAACTCAATAGATATTCATGAACGGCGGCGCGTTTCGGAGGGAAATGCCTTAATGCCGACAGCGGAGATGGAATAATGGCCCCGCTCCTCGCTGACTTGCAGCCCCTAGGAAAATGAGATCGGGCTCCCGACGCCATCTCTCTTGTCTGCCGGGCGTCCCGTCCCCCCCCCCCCCCCCCCCCCCCGCCGGGGTTCTGTGGGGGAGGCCGACGCGGGATGCATCTGCAATGAGCAGGGGGGAGAGAGGGAGGGAGGGAGACAGGAAGAGAGGAAGAGAGAGAGGAAGAGAGGGAGAGGGAGAGAGGGAGAGACTGAGGGATAGGGTGAGAGAGAGGAAGAGAGGGAGAGAGGGAGAGACTGAGGGATAGGGTGAGAGAGGGAAAGGGATAGGGAGGGGGAGAGAGCGAGATAGATAGAGAAAGAGAGAGACAGCGAGGGGGGAGAGAGAGAGGGAGAAAGAAAGAAAGAGAGTAGGATGGAGAGAGCAAAAAGGAGAGGAGGAGAAAGAGTGAGAGGGAGGAAGAGAAACAGAGAGATGGAGAGAGCGGGAGAGAGAGAGAGACCAATATTCTTACACTGCACTTGTGATTTTTTGCTTGTTCCTATTGATTGTGAAGCTCTGGTGATGTACACAGAAAGCCACACTATGACCATCACTGCTGAACTCCCTGGGTAGATAAAGCTAAAATAAATGAATAAACAAATCCTCTGAGCTCTGAACACAAAGACCTTTCCCTGCACGGCAAAAGCTGTGTATTAATGGGCTTTCATTGTGACATAGCGCAACCCAATACCACCACCACAGCTACTGCTACCAGTCATCCTGTTGCTCCTGCCACAACTACTTTTACTAATAAGTAGGTAAGCAATGTGTATCGCAAATGAAATGCATTCACACAAATACATTTTTTCAAATACGTGTATTTGAAATACTGCCCATATCTGGATTGCTTTCTTTCAGCATAGTTATGGAAACGTGTCAGCCTACACACCTGTAGCAGGCTCATGGCCTGGCCATGAAACAGTGTCTCTGAGGCAGGCATGCAAAGGTGATCCATGGGAGGACCTTCACTGACTACTGGAACACCACTGGTGACCCCAAACCCATACAAATGGGGTTATTCTTCTACCCAACTAGACAGTAAAATAACCAGAGTAAATTCAACTCTAACAGAGTACATATGGCCCTGCACTCAACCAGAGTAGGACCGTAAGTACTCTGTTAGAGTCAAATAAACACGGTACATTGTACTGTGTATGTAGAATCAGACACATGCAATAAATGGGGAAAATGCACATAACGATGTTGCATTTTTATGTTCAGCCATGATACCAAGCAGTTGGGACTGAAAATGTTTAATATCCGAGGAGTGAAATGGCTGCTCCCCCAGGTACTCCCCAGTTCTCAGCCTCCTTCAAGATTTCGATAAAGAGCAGCTTCGTGTTTTCGGGGGAGATGGAAGACGATAAGAAGGTTAGCCGGTCTCCCGCCTCGTCTCTGCTCAATGGCCTGGCTAATTTGTTAGTTATTCAGCTGCGCTGAGTTAAATCTAGAGCTCCGGAGTTTTCCCCACAGCTGGCAGATTCACCTTTCAAGCAGACCTCACAATGTTCCCCCAACGCGCCAGCAGGGGGCAGCGAGGGCACAAGTATGCAGAGCGGGCGAGGGGGCCTCAGATTATCTCAGTCAAATTAAGCGCCCGGCAGCAGTGGAAAAATGGGACAAACCTGTCATTTTACACGGCTGCTCCTGTCTGCAGACTAACTCTTAAGATGCTGGTAAAATTTACACCCCCTGATATCCCTGAACATTTCAATTGAATATTAGCAACCACGATGTAAAATCGCATTAAATTAGAACTGATTCAGAAAACGTGTGAATTCATTTTAAAATTGTCTTCTGTAATGTGCGTGAATTGCACAGAGTTCCTAAATAATTGATAGATTAATTGGACTCAAATCGCTGTCCTACACCCCTGTGGGCGTTCGGTTCTGATTTTAAATGAATTCTTGTAAAGGAAGGCTCAAAGGCCTGGCAGGGCAGGCATATGAACTAATGAGCTTAGGAACCACGGATGCAAAACCAGAGACACAAGGAGGAACCAAAGAAACACGAGAAGAAAAAGCGAGAACGATGGAGAGAGAAGAGCGACTGATCGCCACCCTGACGCGACACCGACCAGCAGCTGCAAGACTAAGGCTAGGCTGGAACCGTCCCAGAGCCGTCCTCCACCGCTGTGGGCATCTGGAGAGAGGGACGTTTCAGTGGACCGCTCACTCATTCAGGAACGGGCTGTATCTGTGGGGCCAGCTACAGCACCATCGGATTTACTGCGCCGCCATGTTAGGACAGCACTGCAGGCTCAGGGCTGTGGGTCAGCTCAATTTCAAATCAGTCCATTCCCCAGACAAACTGAAATGAAATTCATTAATTGAAAAATCCTCATAGGATATTATGGGTTTTTTTTTTCCAGTTCATGGAATTGACCTCATTGTGTGTCGATCATGTGTGGATGACAGAGAGAGAGAGAGAGAGTGCATGCATGTGTGTGTGTGTGTGTTTCTATCCTTGTGTGTGTGTGACTGTATGAGTATGTATGCATGAGACAGAGAGAGAGACAGAGTGTGTTTGTGTTTATTAGTGGCCATGTGCCTGCATACGTGTGTGTGAGTGTATCTGTGTGAGTGCATGCTTGTGTATGTGAGAGTGTGAGTGAGTGTCTGCCTGTGTGTTAGTGTATGCATACCTGTGTGAGAGTGTGTGTGTGCGTTTGTGCATAGGTGTGCGCGTGTGTGTGTGGTGTGCATACTTGTGTGGTGTGTATATGTATAAGAGTGTGTGTGTGTGTGCATGTGTGTACATGTGTGCATGTGTGTGTGTGATGCTGGCATGTGCGTTTGTGTGTGTGTGCGAGTGTGTGGGTGCGTGTGTCTGTTTGGTCCAGGTGGTGGTGCGGCGCTCTCAGCTGGTGTGGAGGCTCAGCTGCAGGTTTGGGGGTGGGGGGGGGGGGGGGGCAGCGGTGGGTGCTGGGGAGTGCAGTGAGACGGACGCTGTGTGAATGTGCTCTCTATGATGGGGGGGGGGGGCAGTCATCAGCTCTGCTGCTGTCTGGGCCAAATGAATTTAAACATCCTGCCTGCCTGCACCAAGTCTCAAACGCACGCAGCCCTCCGTCTTGGCCAAGAGGGGAACGCAGAGAAACAGAGGGGAAATGTGTGTGTGGGGGGGGGGGCGGGGGGGCGCTCTGGCGGAGGGAGAATTAATTAACCAGGTCTCCGACAGCTCGGAGGGGCGAGGGGGTGACCAGACACCCCACTTGGACTTTGAGCAGATTGCCCGCCTGTTTTGTATGCCGGTTTAATTAGCCTCTGAAGAGTGCCTTTCTGGCTTCCCCTGTTAAAAAATCCTCTCCTCAAACATCAAATCTCTTCTGAAAATAGTACCCCCCCCACCCAACCCACCCCTCAGAACAGCTTCTCCTCCCCTCCCTTTAACCCTCTGGACTCCAAATCTGTTTCCGTGTCCCAGTTTGTTCAGTAAAGTTTTTGTGGAACTATTGCTGCATGTGCTAAGCTAGTGCCCACCATTATGGCCAGCCGTAAGGGAGTTGAACCAGAGGACACCAGCGTGTCAGGAACAGTCTAAAGCAGGGGTGTCCAATCTTATCCAAAACGGGCCAGTGTGGGTGCAGGCTTTTGTTAAAGCCCAGCACTAACGCACCTGATTCTGCTTATCAAAGCCTTGATTGAAGACCATTATTAGTTAATTACAGTAGCTGGATCAGGTGTCATAGTACTGGGCTAAAACATGCAGCCACACTGGCCCTTTTCGGATAAGATTGGATACCGTTGGTCTAAAGAGAACTCACACGTGTGAAAGACAAACTCAAATGCTATGAAAACAGGACGATGTGCCATGTCTGATCTTTCTGAGAAGAATGAAAACACATTCATTTTACATTCCTCCAAAATTTGGAACAAGTAGCATTTTCTTCTATTGTTGCTATTTTTCCTAATAGTAACTGCCGTTTAGAATCCGTGCACTGTTTTTCAAGTTCAGTAACCACCAAATCAAATAGAAAAAAAAGAATCATTTCCAATTAATTTTAAGTCAAAATTTAGCCTTTTTGGGGGTTTGTCTTTGATTTTATCCTAATTTGGATCTAAAGTGAAAATGATTGATTTCTGAGAGCGAGAGAGAGAAGAGAGAGAGAGATGAGAGGTCCTCGTTTTCCTTGTTTCTCTGCACTGGCACAGGAAACCTGTAGAAACTGACAAGCTGGCAGAGTGGACGTGGAGGGGTGTTCGATGTTTGGCTGGAGAGAGGAGGGGGAGGGGGCAAATGCAAATGAGGCCTGGCAAACAATAGCAACACCCCCCACCCCACACAAACGCACATGCACACACACACACAAACACACACACAGATGCACCCAGACACACGCGCACAAACACACAAACACACACACACACACACACAGATGCGCCCAGACACATGCATGCACACACACGCATGTACGCACACGCACAGACACACACACACAGACACACACACACGCACAGACACACACACGCACACGTACAGACACACGCACACACGCGCACACACACACACACACGCACAGACACGCACACACACACGCACAGACACACACACCCCACACACACACACACACACACACACACACACACACGCACAGACACACACAGACAGACACACACACACACACACCACACACACACGCACAGACACACAGACACACACACACACACACACACACACACACACACATACACACACACGAATAGACATGCACACGCACAGACACACACACACACACACGCACACGCACACACCCACACTCACACACACACACACGCCCACACACACGCTCACACACACACACCCACACTCACACACACACACACACACACACACACACACACACACACGCACGCACACACGCACACACGCACACACACACACACACACACACATCATTGGGACGGGCAGGTCTTTAGATCGGCTGGGGAGACGCGACGCTTCGCTGTCCGGGGTGTCACCACGGCGACGGCGCATCTGCCGCCTCCCCGAGCCGAGTGCACGCCCGGTTTGACGGCGGCGGGAAATCGCAAACCGCCATCATCGCCACCGCCGCTCGTTTGGCGGGATCCCGCATCACGCTGACACCCGGAATCCTCCGCAGAACCGAGGCTGCTCCCTGCTCCCAATTTTCCAGTGCGGACCCTCAGCTCAAATGAGCCACCCCCCTCCCGCCTGTCACACCCATACCGCTCGGCTCGGCGCTGAGTTTCCACGGAAACGCACGGAAATAGCAACTTTTTTTGACACCGTTAACTTTACGGTAGTGTTAATGCTGTCAGAAAAAAAAGTTTAATAAATGTGTTATTGCTCATTAATTAAGTATGAATCAATCTTTGAACCAGCATATAAGCAGATAGTACGCTGTTAATAAATCTCTTATAAACTTTCCAGTTTAGTTAGTGATAGACACTTTTTTTTCTGAAGTGACTAAATTATATACAGCTGTGAATACAAATGTCATCACCAAAAATTGATTTAAAACCACAAATGTGAACATCTATGAACATTTCTGAATAATAAGTTCTTATTTATGATACGTTCACTACCTGCACAGTATGTTTTTTAATTATTAAAATGCATACTATTTGCAATCGGTAATTATTAACATGGAGGGAATAATTATGAAGACTAACACAATACAGCAGTTTTACATGAGTACTGTATTAGCAGTAATGCTTTTTGCATAAATTTTGAGCAAATTAATCAGAAGTGCTGGGGCAGACTGAAATGCTCAATGAACATCACGCTCACTGGATATCATAAAAATGTATACACAAAAGTGTCAGAATTGGAGTTGCAATTAAAACAGAACACCATGGCACGTTGTGTTCAAATTTTCACTCCAACAGATTGTACAGGTATGATATTTAGAAAATGTGCTGTTGCTCTGTACTGTATATTTCAATGTGACAACAGTGCATGTCCACCAGCCAGAAATGTTGGAGGACTGAAGCTAAAATAATCTTTGAGGGAGCGATACCTCCCCCCCGCCCCCCCCCCCCACCCCCAGGACTGGAGGTTTGGGATTCACAACCATGACACTTCCTGTACCGATCCTCTCCATGATTTCCCCATCTGAGCGAAAAAGAAACCAAGGGAGTGAGACTGTGAGCTCTCTTTTCTTCTTCTTTGTTTTTAAGGAAAAGAACCGGTGAACTGTCAACAAAGCCTTTTCACTTTGTTACAGTGTCGCATCACACTGAATGATACCAGAGGTACCAAAGTTCTATTGGGGGCGGGGGGGCACAGAGACCATTTTGCAGTATGATGGCTAATTCTGCCCCCGGGTGTCACTGTCCTACATATTACCCTAATCAACCCACCGTGTGTGCTGAATACTGATCCTGGACCAGCGCTTTCACTGCCTACCACTGTCTTACACTACATAAAGGTAACCTTGTTCCATCAGGTGAAGTCATAACACACTGAGCAGCCAAGCAACTATTTCCACAGACTGAAATCAAATCAAACCAGGTTTATATAGCACATTTTTCAAAAGGTTTTTGCAACAATATGTTTCACAGCATACAACAGCTTAAATCTAAGCCCCCCGCCCCCACAAAAACAAGCCACATCTGACAGTGGCAAAGAACACCTCCCTAGATGACAGATGCTGTTGCAGGGCTGTCCAGCCCTGTTCCTGGAGATTTGCTGTCCTGTAGCTTTGTATTTCCACCTTAATTTGGCACACCTGATTCTGCTGCTTAGCAGCACAACAAAATCTCTAGCTGTTGGCTGAGGTATGTTAGGGTTGCATTGTTGGGGTAGAAGTAAAAATCGTGGTTGATCTGCAGGTAACAGAGTTGGACAGCTGTGGCATGTATGTGGAGAAATATTGGAAGGAGCCAGACTAAACAGGGAGGCCATCCTCTTCAACAGGGGGAGGCCATCCGCTTGAACACGGGAGCCTCTCCACTGCTGGTTGGGCACATGGTCAATTCAATTTTCAGTCCTTACCGGCTGCTGACCGGTTGTGTGACAACACCTGGGGGGGGGGGGGGGTAGCTGGGAGGGGGCGGCGTCAGAGTGGGGGAGTCTACAGGCGTGAGGTGTTTTAATCGTTTGGTCCAAAGGGTCCAACCGTCATTTAACGTGTGCCGCACGCATAACTGGGACGTGAACTCCGTCGTCTCGATTAGGGTGACGCGGGAAGAGCAGCACCCGCGCACCACGCCTCCTGCTTCAGGAACACCGGTACGCTTGTACTGCTGTTAGTGAGCTCCGTCCGATTAAAGCTTTGCACAGTGAACATTTAAAACATAAAAAAATAATCAAATAAAAACACTTGACAAGGATGACCCGGGATAAAGCGCGAAGCGTTCTCCAGACTGACTCATTCTCTGGCATCACAGCCGCTAAGATGTTTTATTGCCCATTTTTACCGGGTAATAAAATTTTATTTTATGACCCGTTTTTACCGGGTAGCGCGCCAGCAGTTGACTTACCGCCAACTTGGATGTGCCTTGTTTGACGGCGTCTATGCGTGGCACCTTTCTGTCGAGCTCCAGGCCCCCCCCCCCCCCCCCGATATACGGCTTGACACTTTTTCTTCCACTGCCACCATTTGGGGAACTGAAAAAAAAAAAAAAAAAAAATTTATGGATGCTTGAGAGCAAAAAACAAGAAAAAAGGCATGTTTTTGTTATAATTTATATACTTTTAATTCCAGTCTTTCTTGTCTTGAGAGATCCTGGGGCTGTATTGTGCTACAGAAAAGATGCTCTCTTCCTTCCACCCTTTTGTATTTTTTATTTATTTTTTTGCATTCATTGGTTTTTTTTCTTGTCACTGCCTCCTTTGGGGGTTTAGAATCTATGCGACAAATGCATTCTAAATAAAAATAAAATAAAGTGGGGGGGTTGGGGAGTGGGGAACCTCAGGATTTTGACACTTTGACACAGAAATGTCCCAAATGCAATGTGTAAACACTGGTATACCATTTATAGAGCAGCGTTTAAAAGCATTGCCGATGGTGTTAAAATGTTTATATCGGGCTTCTACAAAAATTAAAGATACCCTTGATTACAGCTGCAATTCCAATCGAAGTTGTTTGAAATTTGCCTGAATGCAGCTCACACAACTGGCCTGTTGCAGGTTTTTACACACATAAAAATACTCATGAAGACAAAATGTACCAGTGAACTTGGAAACAACAATGGCAAAATTAGTTGTCGATCGTTTTTTCTTGCATGGCGCACAAACGCAATTATTTTTTGTCCAGAACTAAACGAGTAAGGACGGTCAGAATGCGGTAATTCATAATTCTGGCCCCGCGTCCCGAGAAAATTTTGGAAAATGGCGAGCGCAACGTTGGCTATCGAAAAAGATCGCAGATGCGTTTTGGTAAAAAAACAAAACAAAAAAAAAAAAAAAAACATCTTATCACAGACCGTGTGGTTTCTTCCCAACGCACTTCTGTGTACATTACTATGCAGGCAATCCCAGAGGAGGCATCAGGAGCCCGCGCTAGTTTACACAAACTGAAACGGCCTCCCTGTTCCCCACAGCTGGGCGATCATACCAATCTCGGGGGAATTTATGTTCTCCGGCTTGTGTTCTCCGGCTTGTGTTCGTCGGCGAGGGGTCAGGGGAGAAAGGAAAGCCTGAGCAGCTCTTTGAGGCCTCTGTGATCCATTATTAATACGCTGTCACTTAAAGGAACGAATCGGGGCTTCTGATAATTCCCTTTTGCGAGGGACTTCCCGAGACTGCCGGTCTAAAGGCACGAACACGGAAGGAATGATTAGGAACCGTGCTTAGGGGGAGATGGGGGGGTAAAATATGACTGTTCGGGGGCTGCTGGGGGGCTCGTCCTGTTAAGGCACTGTCCTGGTGTGTGCATGGGCTCCACGATTTTGGGTCTGAGTCCCGCCCGTGTCGCTGCTGGCTGCAGCAAGGTCCACAGGGTGGACACGACTGTAAGCAGCGTTGCGCAGGGTTACGGAGGGTTCAGTGGGCGGGGCTCCACATCTCACAGCTCTCACTGGTCGACTGGCAGCACACAAGGCATCCTCCTCCCACTCGTGTCTGTGTGAGCTCGGCTTATGGGCTGCAGCATGAAGAAAAGCCACTGGCGACATCTTAACGCACACCTACATCGCCCTGCAACACTGCAGTGATCACAGCGTGAATGCAGCTGAAAAAAGTTACCATTCCAAATTAGGGAGAAAAAAAGTGGAGGGGCGGGGGTGGGTTTAAAAATATAGAGCTGGTTGAATTTCAAATACTGGTTCGAAGGGCACAAATTGCACATAGATCAAGTACCATAGTCCAGAATCGCCATTGGCTTCTGAAGCCAACAAAGAGAATATAAGTAGTGTTGTTGGAGATCATCTGCTGCTGTACAATAAATGGAATAAAAACTGTCATTCAGTTCCTGGTATTTACCAAAAACACACAACAAATTGTTCAGTGTTCAGTGTTAATTCAGGTATATTACAGTTTATATGATTCCAATAGGGACAATATATCCTGTATCAGAGCAAAACATACTCTTAATCATAGTTAATGTAACACTTAACACTTAACACTTTGCTGCGTACTATACTGTAATCATCACTGGATTCTACCATAAATCTAACACACAGTAGAACCACATGTGGAGCAGTGTTTCTTCTTTTTCTTTTTGCACAATTGAGTAGCATGTACTTGAAAAATATATGAATTGTACAACACAAAATTATGTAAATTGTCTAAGAAAAGACTGCCTGTAATGGCTGACAGTAGGATAGCCAGCTGGGCTTGTAACTCTAAGGATGTTAATCTGACTCTCAGGTAGGGCACTGCTGTTGTACCCTTGAAAAAGGTACTTAACCTGATCTGCTTTGTGAAATACCCACCCGTATAAATGGATAATATGTAAAAATGAATGTTTCTTTTTATGTTGCTCTGGATAAAAAAACCAGCTAAACGCCTGATTGTAAACTACACCGGTAATCATATTACCTTTATTCTCCCTTTCTCTCTCTCTCTCTCCCTCTCTCTGATAGAGATACATTTTACTCCGATTCATACTGGCTTCACGTGCACTGTGTTGTTGTTGAATTAACACCGAACACTTCACAACCCTTCATCGTATTCCTCTTCTGCGTCTGTCTCTCCACTTCCGAGAGGCACCTCCTCTATCCCTCCATCCCCGAGGTGCTAAGGGGGAGGCAAACGGGTGTGAATAAGTGATTCAGGTGTGCTAGGGATCGAGGAGAATGGGGGGGGGGGGTGGAATTTTAAGCAAGTCACCGGGGTGACAGGTGACAGTTGGCGCGCTAGGCGGGAGAAGCCAGCTCTCGGCGGAGCGGCGCTCGGGAGTGACATTAATGCAGACGCCCGCTCCACCGCGGACGCCGCCGCCGCCGCCTCAGACTAACAAGTGGCGATGAATTATGGAGGAAAATAAACCCTTTTCCTGCCTCCTCTCCTCTCCCCGTTCCCTCCTCCAGCCCCCCCCCCCCCCCCCCTCGGCCCTCGGGGCCCGCCAGCTCTCCCTCCTCTCTGCCTCATTACCGGCTCTCCAGCCGTTTCATTCCTGACGCGGGCGCCCACTCGACTGTGCCCCAGCCTCCCCGCGCCTCCCACACCATATCAAATCCTCCCTTTTCTCCAAAACCGGGAGCGCTTTCTACGAAGTGGCCTTCAGGAACCAGAGTGAGGCCTTTTCCCTCATTCAGAGTCCTGTTAGCCTCCGCTGGAACACCCAGTGCAGGACTTGAGAAGTCAGTCGAGTGATATCCAGCCATACTTATTAGGGCACAATTCCTATATGTCCCTGTCATCAGCAGTGAACAGCACCTTCATAAGCCATACATACGGTAGACATTCATAAACGCTTCTGTCAGTGACCATAATTAGGCACGTTCTGTGATATGGCAGCACAGTAACAGCAAATAACATTAACGTGACATGCCAAGAGACGTGACATGCAATCCTTATGTCAACAACTATAAATAAGCATAACGTGATGCAGATCATGAGGAGCGAGCTGAGTGACAGGAGGCTGTACTCACGATGTTATACACAACCGCAAAGACGCTTTCTTGTAATGTCAGGTGACCACACAAAACACTACAATACCTTGACAACTACATCTCAAAATTCCCCAATGTCCAAATCAGGGGAATTAATTCAATAGAGATGCAATTAATCAGAATTTATCCAACAGCAATTTATCCAAAAGGGACGCAAATAAACAACATACATGAATAATAACATGTCCAACACTATGTTGTCACGGCAGTGCCAAGTCTATACTTTGAATTTCCATTAGATCTTTGATTCTAAAACAAGGTGTCACCAGGGGAACTGAAAATGTGTAAATGAGGTTGTTGGCAGTTTGGGGATGGCTTTCTGTCTAGCGAAGGCAGACAACAGTCCCATGCCACTTAGCACTTATCCGATGATTAGCTAATCTGTCTCTCCAAGGTCAAAACATAAAGTAACAACTTGTTTACATATAAGGAACGGAGAGAATGGGTCTGCACAAGAGAAAACAACACAGTTGACACCTACAAATCCAAGAACCACACAATAACGTCAACAGAGACAAATACTAGAACCACACAACACAGTCAACAGAAACAAATACTAGAACCACACAACACAGTCAACACCCACAAATCCAAGAATCACACAACACAGTCAACAGCAACAAATCCAAGAACTATGTGTTTAAATCATGTGTAGTATGTTCAGTGCTTTTACATTGTTTGTTGATTTGGTATCATGCAAATCAGTTCTCACAATCTTAATCTTTGAACAGTGTTTTCAGAATGTGTTGTGGAAAGTTAAGTGTCCTTGAAACTTACGGAACATTGGCAAATTATCCCATGAAAGGAGTTGGAACCCTGGGAAGAGGCTTCATTAATTGAGCTAATGTGCTAATTGCACTAATTAATTGGTTAATTAAGTTAATGGGCATAAGATGGAAATGGCCCAGTGTCTAGTTTCATGAGATGGAAATTAAAAACTCCTGCGTGCATATTTTTTAAAAAAAGTTATAGCTCGTCAAAACAATATGTAAAGTCTTGTACTGGCCGGCAGTCAGTAAAATTTGGTCTGGCAAGGTAGACTGAGGAAAACAATTTTCTTCTGTTTTGCCAACTGTTTGCGTAGGAAACAGACTCAGCGATGAGTAACTGAAGCCTCAGAGTGTAATAAAACAAAAATGTTACATTACATGACATTTATTTGGCAGACGCTTTCATCCAAAGCGACGTACAATAAGTGCACACCGAAGGCCATTGGAACAAACCACAAAACACGGGTCCGGTAAGGCACAATACTCATTATGCAACAGTTATTCACAGCCATGAACACAGTCCAGTCCAGTCCAGTTCACACAGTAAGCAAAGGCTAGGTCAAAACGTATTTTAACTGTGGTAAACATCTCGAGAGCTTCCCGTCCGGATGACTGAAGCAGCCACACACCTGCGCCTGGGGAGGCTGTTTCTCAGCCAGGCTGGCCAGTTAGCATTCCACAGCCGGACCCTCGTGTTCCTCCAGCGAGGAAGATCTGCACCTCCTCCTCCTCCTCCTTCGGGGAAAGCCACACGGACTCGCCAGACTTTCACCACATTTGGACACTGCAGCCAGCTTGTTTTTGCCAACAACAAGTTGTACCGACCAGACGTGCCTTATCGGCAATAAAATTCCATCCTGTTTTTCTTCTCTCTCTCTCTCTCTTTTTATTATTAATTTTTAAAGAACAAAACCTTCTTTATTAAAATTTCCACTTGGTTTCTTTCTCCCTCTCGAGGGGGGCCGCAGGGCAGAAAACAAAGTTTGTTCCTACTCTCAATCTTCAGCTTTCTGGAGGTCCAGGTCTTCTCAAAACTGCTAAAATCTGGATGTGAACAGACATAAATATTTTTATGGAATCTTGATTCTGGCCGCTCAGGGGGATTGTCGTGGCTATACCGGCGCTTTACATTCAAAGATCAGCTCCAGACAGGAGGGGCCTTCTGGAACCTTCCGCCCCGCATCGCCCCATTACCCGGTCCGGCGGGATGCTCACCATGGCAACGGCACACACAGATGTGACAGAGCGGGTACTCAACGGACGGCGGCCGCTAACACTAAACGAGTTCCCATGAGCCCTCACACTTGTCACGCACAGCGACGACACCAATAAGGAACACTCATTTTACCTCTTCCCAGGGGCTGCAACCGGCAGCATCAAGGGTACTGTCCATGATCCATTACCAAAACGTATTTTTATTTAACTTTTTCGGTTTCCTAAGAATGGACAACAATGCACTGACACATATTCTTGTTACAAAATGCTAATTTAACACCATCCCTACCACCCAAAAATAAAATAAAAATAAACTGGAATGAAACAGATAGAGGCGCAGGTTGCATTGCTGGTGGCAGAGGTGTATAAAACACAGAAACTGAGACAAGCAAAACTGTATTACATACAAAAAACATGCATATAAATATATTATTTACAGTATATTTCAAATGGATGTATTTTCATGTTGGCCATCTCTGTTATTTTGTTCTCCATCATTTATATTAATGCGTGGGATTAGTCACACACACGCGCACACACACACACACACACACACACACAGCAGCAACCAACCCGACACAGGACAATCGTACAGCATCGAAAAAGCACAGTCTGAAATCACTGTTCTGGTTTCATTTTTTCACAGGACACCATCGGGTCAGACAGTACAGACTTAACGACTCTCAAATGCTTTAGGGTGGACAAGCAACAGCACAGATCCTCCCTGCTCAGTTTGCGAGCACAGACTCTCCGTGGAGACACCAGCCAAACTTGACCCCGACAACAGCTCACGGTCCAGTGCATCTTTACAACCTCTCTGGAAGTTAGGAAGTGTGGACAACTCCGCGTTGACCTCAGACTTTACATTCAGGTATTTAGCAGATGTTCTTATCCAGAGTGACTTGCATACATACAGGTTTAGACAACAGCCAGGATCGGGACAGTAGAATTCAATGCAATATCTACAAAATACAGTAAAATCCCACAGTAGGTGCAAATATAGCAAGAAGCAAATTAATAGAAGCACAGTAGAGGTAATAAACACATGGAAAATGGTCCCATAATGCGTTCAGGCATGAAGGCAAAATATTGGCCCAGCACTATGGTTGTGTTCAGCAGCTTGAAGAAAGGTTGGGACATGAGTTTGTTATTGATTTTGAATGAACCAAAAAAATTGTCTAGTAGCATGTGTACCCATGACCATACAAAATGTCTAATACATGCTTGTTTATCTTAGGGAGAACATTTTTCTTTTTTAAATGACCTCATACATATTATTTTGCATTTAAATTACAGTATTCATGATATTTACCTTGTTTTCCATCCATTTTAAATGGGTTTTCAGGTGTTTTCAATGGTACCAATGGCTTCAAATTAGAGTTTAGGGCTCAAATTAGGGTTCAGCTAGGGTTAGGGTTAGGAAAACGATAAGTCTGAGGGTTGAGGCAATTTTACGGTTGTGTTCAGCAGCTTGAAGAAAGGTTGGGACATGAGTTTTATTGATTTTGAATGAAGCAAAAAAAATGTCTACTAGCATGTGTACCCATGGCCAAACAAAATGTCTAATACATGCATGTTTTTCTTAGGGAGAACATTTTTGTTTTTTAAATGACCTCATACATATGATTTTGCATTTAAATTGTAGTATTCATGATATTTACCTTGTTTTCCATCCATTTTAAATGGGTTTTCAGGTGTTTTCAATGGTACCAATGGCTTCAAATTAGAGTTTAGGGCTCAAATTAGGGTTCAGCTAGGCTTAGGGTTAGGAAAACGATAAGTCTGAGGGTTGAGGCAAGTTTACGGTTGTGTTCAGCAGCTTGAAGAAAGGTTGGGACATGAGTTTTAATGATTTTGAATGAAGCAAAAAAAATGTCTAGTAGCATGTGTACCCATGAGCACACAAAATTTCTAATACATGCATGTTTTTCTTAGGGAGACCATTTTTCTTTTTTAAATGACCTCATACATATGATTTTGCATTTAAATGTAAGTATTCATGATATTTACCTTGTTTTCCATCCATTTTAAATGGGTTTTCAGGTGTTTTCAATGATACCAATGGCTTCAAATTAGAGTTTAGGGCTCAAATTAGGGTTCAGCTAGGGTTAGGGTTAGGAAAACGGTAAGTCTGGGGATTGAGGCAAGTTTACGGTTGTGTTCAGCAGCTTGAAGAAAGGTTGGGACATGAGTTTTAATGATTTTGAATGAACCAAAAAAATTGTCTAGTAGCATGTGTACCCATGACCATACAAAATGTCTAATACATGCTTGTTTATCTTAGGGAGAACATTTTTCTTTTTTAAATGACCTCATACATATTATTTTGCATTTAAATTATAGTATTCATGATATTTACCTTGTTTTCCATCCATTTTAAATGGGTTTTCAGGTGTTTTCAATGATACCAATGGCTTCAAATTAGAGTTTAGGGCTCAAATTATGGTTCAGCTAGGGTTAGGGTTAGGAAAACGGTAAGTCTGGGGCTTGAGGCAAGTTTACGGTTGTGTTCAGCAGCTTGAAGAAAGGTTGGGACATGAGTTTTAATGATTTTGAATGAAGCAAAAAAAAATGTCTAGTAGCATGTGTACCCATGACCACACAAAATGTCTAATACATGCATGTTTTTCTTAGGGAGACCTATTTATGTTTTTTAAATGACCTCATACATATGATTTTGCATTTAAATTGTAGTATTCATGATATTTACCTTGTTTTCCATCCATTTTAAATGGGTTTTCAGGTGTTTTCAATGGTACCAATGGCTTCAAATTAGAGTTTAGGGCTCAAATTAGGGTTCAGCTAGGGTTAGGGTTAGGAAAACGATAAGTCTGAGGGTTGAGGCAATTTTACGGTTGTGTTCAGCAGCTTGAAGAAAGGTTGGGACATGAGTTTTATTGATTTTGAATGAAGCAAAAAAAATGTCTACTAGCATGTGTACCCATGGCCATACAAAATGTCTAATACATGCATGTTTTTCTTAGGGAGACCATTTTTCTTTTTTAAATGACCTCATACATATTATTTTGCATTTAAATTATAGTATTCATGATATTTACCTTGTTTTCCATCCATTTTAAATGCGTTTTCAGGTGTTTTCAATTGTACCAATGGCTTCAAATTAGAGTTAAGGGCTCAAATTAGGGTTCAGCTAGGGTTAGGGTTAGGAAAACGGTAAGTCTGAGGGTTGAGGCAAGTTCACGGTTGTGTTCAGCAGCTTGAAGAAAGGTTGGGACATGAGTTTGTTATTGATTTTGAATGAAGCAAAAAAAATGTCTAGTAGCATGTGTACCCATGACCATACAAAATGTCTAATACATGCATGTTTTTCTTAGGGAGAACATTTTTCTTTTTTAAATGACCTCATACATATTATTTTGCATTTAAATTATAGTATTCATGATATTTACCTTGTTTTCCATCCATTTTAAATGGGTTTTCAGGTGTTTTCAATGGTACCAATGGCTTCAAATTAGAGTTAAGGGCTCAAATTATGGATTCAGGTAGGGTTAGGGTTAGGTAAACGGTAAGTCTGAGGGTTGAGGCAAGTGTATGGTTGTGTCATAAAGACAAAAACTCACATCTTTTTTTTCTCACACATTCAAGCATCTCACACCAACATCTGAAAAACAGACTTACAGTATTTCCCTGCCTCTGTGCATGCCAGGATCAAATGAAATCTAAACGAACGGATACCAAAAAAAAAAAAGAAAACAGGAAAATGGAAAAATAGAGCGAAAGCAATTCTAAAAAAAAATAAAAATAAAAAAATAAAATAATAAAAAATAAATTATTCTGATGTGCAGTATTCTGGGAGCAACGCAAAGCATTGCAGCTTGATTTCACAGCAGTCCGTGTCCAACCCTGCTCAAACTTCGTCTGCAGCCCTAACTTCAGTTAATGCCAACATAGCTTAATAGTGATTTATGCATGAAACCACTGCGTTAAGAAATAATTATTCATAATAGTTTGGCGGAAACGATTGAATTCATTACTCGCTAATAGGCCTACTGGTGAACCGCTGCACACTTCCCATGAAGGATGTAGAAAAATGAATGATTTGTAATTATTGAACTTGCAATCATATTTTAATTAGGCGGTTATGATAATTTGTCCTTTCTCGGAGTGATCCAGTTAATGATTGTTAATTAGTTTGTAATTCATTCGTTGTGGATTCCAAATGTTTTTCTTTTTTTATAGGAGAGAAGCTGTAACCTGGAGGCGTGAAGGATTTTTTTTCTTCTTTCTTTCTAAGGAGTTGGCATTTAATAGAGATGTTAAAAACAAAAAAGGGGAAAACAGAATAAAAGTTTTTTACAAATTTAATTGTACAATTAATGCCATCATCCTATCACCAGGGAATACAGTTTGCCAACATACAAAAACCGACGGCATATTATTTGTATAACTCTGGTGAAAAGGAAAAAAAGTCTATTTCCAGCACATAATGTTGCAGATTTGCGTTTTACTATAAGTGGGAACAAGATTACAGATAGCTAATGGATCAAAAGCAGGAATCAGATCTAGATCGACTGATTTTCCTGGCTATTTATGGTATTAAACAAATACAGGTTTGCTTTGTACAGTCCGACATTTGGGGGGAAAAAAAGTACGCTAGGGGTTGGTTAGCACTACATAACATAATTCTGTTGTACAGTATACCCATGACTTTTGTTTTAAGTCTGTTTCACCTTTCACCTTTTTTTGAGCATCTTTCTGCTTTCTGTGTGTGGAGTTGTCCAGGACTGATCAGGCAATTTGCTGTGCAAGGGTTGTGGTCAAAAATCCAGAAGATTGTCTTCCCCCAGCCAGTCACAGAGTGAGTTTGATGGAGGGGAAACTTCATTATGTTTCCACTCCAAGCTGGGTGTTACACGTGTCACGCTTCGCGTGTTTATATAACATCATCTGCAGATACTAGAAAATATCATTCGTTTGATTTTGGGGGAATTTTCCATTTAAATGAATGATGAATCATATATTTAACATGCACGGGAACAATGAAGTGAAGTAAAAAGGTGGCAAGAGCTGCATTAACAGCTGATATGCACTGCTAACATCAGCTTGCCAAAAGAAATCCCCCCTTTAACATGGCACACTTTGTAATACACGGAAATGTCCGATTCTATTGTTTCGTAAATAGCGTGAACTAAGCTGGTTTGTGGTTGCTAGGATATGAAAAAGATGTTGTTTGTCAAAAATATCAGTGGAAATAATGTACAAAAAATTTACAATTATGCAAAATAAAATTAATTTAAATATGATTTTGCAGTAGGCCTAGATCATTTATTTGGCAAGCAGTATACAAGCGGGAAAATGCACAGTGAGGGAGAGCTGTTTCACCCCTGCAAGGCGAATAAGATTCAGGGGCTTATTTGGAAACTCCTGTGACTGTACGTCTTCCCATAACTGTTCTGCGGAAGCTTTGGTTTTTGGCTGGACCGCAACAGCGGGGCCAGCCCGATAAACGGGAATGTCTGTGACTGAGTAAGTGATGAAGTTACACCATTGGTCGGCCGAGTTATGAAGATACACCATTGGTCAGCCGGATGAAGTGTGTTAGGTGCAGCCATATACTATGTTTTTGGTCTTGTTCCTGTTGTAGTGGAAAAGGAGCGGAGATGAAGAATCACAACGGTTCTCCTGCAGTATTCTAAATATTCCCAGGAACATATGAAAACAACGAAATTAAAGGCTCTACTATGGTGAGAAGAACCTGTAAAAAACTTTTAAAAAAATAAAAAAACACTGCAAGGAGCGATTGGGATGGATTGGAGGCTTGCGTAAGAAGGACCTGTCTGGGTGTTCGGGGCGTTTAAAATTCAGCTGCTGGGCAGGCAGTCTGGTGGTGGCGCATGCACAGTGCTACTGGTTCTGGCTCTGGGATCCCACAGGTCTTTTCTTGTTTGTTTCCTTTCCAAAGATCAGCATTGCCTCTTCAGATAGTCCTTCATCACTCCACCTTTACCCTGACTTCAGTATGTAGTAGGCTATATTAAAATAACTGTCAGATTCAAAAAATAATATATAAAAAAGTCACCGTCAAGAAAAATTACAACTGTCATACGAGCAGAACATTCTTTCTCTTTCTCTTGCACTCTCTCTTTCCAACTTATAACTATAACTGATATATAAATATAAATATATATAAATATAACTGATCACTACTGAACTACTTTAGCAAACATAGTGATTAATAAATCTAAAGTCATGGAACTACAACTTAGGCAATGAGATTTTCTATCACTTTAGGCTCAATGCACTAGACTTTTCAAGGAGGTTTGGAAAAATGTCCCTAATGCCTAATTTCCAGTGGCCATAAATCTATATCAAACATAATAATGTTCAACAGCCTATTTTATAATTGAAAGAACATAAAGCAATATAAAACAGTTTTATCGCATTGTATCACATTTTCCAAAAGCACTCAAGCTCTACATGGCATTTTTAAGAAGGAAGAGATTATTCTCAAAGCTGAAACAGACAAGAGCCCTACAGAACTAAAATCAGGATTCAATCGGTGTTTGTCCACCACAGTGTTCATCCATGAGTCATAATTAAAAACGAGTGTTAGCATTTCTTTCATACTGTACACAGTTTGGTTCAGCAGTCACGAAAGTCTAACCAACCTCTAACAAATTTTCTAAAGATGCAACATTTGCATATGTTTTTAAAGGAAAAAAAACTTGTTAAAAATGTATTTTTAAACTGCAAGTAATCACCCAGAGCACGATACATGCATTTTTATTGCTCCCACAATGAACATAAGTAACATGCAGACTGAACTACGCGTGTTGAATCTTCCCTTTGAGCCGAGGTTAAGGACACATAAATCCCAGGTAGGACACTGCCGTCGCATCCCTGAGCAAAGGAACGTGAATCCTGAATTGCTTCAGTATACGGTACATCCAGCCGTTCAGAAGGATACAATGTGAAAGCGCTATTAAAGAGTGTGAATGCCAGTGCTGGAATGTAACACGATGCAATCCAGGCCCAAGAGCTGGAACCAGGGCCCTGCTTCATGACCACAGGCAAAATGTTCAGACTGAGCCTACAGAGGTGTGGGTTCCTGAATTCGGGACTGTGGTCAGGGGCGGAGCTAGCCTGTCATACACACGGGTGTGAGACACGATCAGAACCCCCCCAGCCCCACGTGGAGCCCAACCGGAAAATCCCCCCCCCAAAAAAACACTGCTTATTAACAGACACGCTAGAGTGATCCCAAGTTTTATATAGAGCTCATTTTGTAAGAATGCCTATTTTATGGTCACATGTGAATAGGTGTATATGTTTGGGTTCTCAGGGGACCCCAAATGGTTGCTCATATGGGTGCGCTGTACCCATGGCAACCCCCCCCCCCCCCCCCCCCCCAATCAGAAGCGGGGGTTAGAATAGCTCTGCATGTAACTAAGACACATTGTAACACGGAAACACATTTATAATAATTCCTACATGACGGTTAATAAGCGAGAACACTACGATCTTGTAACAGACAACTGCCTAAATTTCATTATGGAACTTCTCTAAACGATTCTGTGCGGAAAAGGTCATGTTTCATAATTCATCTTTATGGATCCGAACAGCTGTGCAATGAAAAGCATGTGAAGATTCCATTTCAGAATATTCATTTTGATAATCTATTTATGATACTTTCAGTATCTTCAATAGAATTACCCAAAGAGTTTCTGACATTTACAAATTTAATATAAATCTTTTTCTCTTGCTCTGAGATGCCACCCTTTCATAGAAACATTTTTTTAGAATGTGTGGGTTAGGATAGTTTATACTTTTGAATAATGCTTACTTTAATAAGAATTTGTAATAACAGTTCAGTGAAAAATAACTGAATGATCAAACAGTGGCTATTTCAGTGAACTATTTGACTTCCTTCATGAAACATTTAGATTTTTATGTATACATTATGAAATAACAATATCCATGCAGTTGAAAAGCAAAAAAAAATAAAATAATA